>NW_028237313.1:0-32247 GCF_017979445.1 Akebia trifoliata
GCTAAGGAGAGATGGGATCACCCGAAGAAGTTGTATACCAAATCCAACTTTGCTCGACAGTACCAGTTAGAGATTGATGTCAAGGGTGTGCGACAGGGAGATCATACTGTCCAAGAGTTTTATAGTGTCATGACTGATTTATAGAATCAGCTTGCATTAATCGTGCCTTCTGCACTTACTGCTTGATGGCATGGATTATCTGCAGAGAGAGACAATGCTTGGTACAATTCATGGTTGCCTTACATGCTGATTTTGAGACTATTCGGGGCTCCATTCTACACAGAGACCCTCTTCCTACTGTTGATGTTGTTGTTAGTGAGTTACTTGCTGAGGAGGATCAGTTGGGGACCCAACTAGGGAAGGGTGCTCTTAATGTATCTCCTTAGACGATCTTGGTAGCTTAGCTACTGCCTCAATCCTATGCTGCTCAGAGGAAAATCCAACAGTCACAGTTCAGGAAGCCTGCTGATGAGTGTTCATATTGTCATCAGAAAGGACATTGGAAGAGTCAATGTCTGCAGAAGCCTCAACAGTAGAGTCAAGGACCTGTTTCTCAGACTACTCAGTACAGAGGACCCCCTCCTCCTTGCAGCATTGGCGACCCCGCCTCAGTACCAGTAATATCTACCACCTTTTGTTAATCAGGCACATTCTGCACCTCAGGTTTCCCTCACTCAGGCACCACCATCTTTTGCTGATGTTGCACCTTAGATGGAGTAGTTCCTCCTTCAGAGTCCTGGCGTTGTTCCGTATGTTGGTTCATCCTCATCTAGTGCCCCTCCAGGTAGTCATTGCACCACTTGGATTTTTGACTCTGGTGCTACACATCACATGACTCATGATAGATCTTTGTTTTTGTCTATTAACTCTCCACCACAGGAACTAAGTATTCTCGCAGCTAATGGCACATCCATGTCTTTAGCTGGTGTCAGTCACCACCGTCTTTTGCTGATGTTGCAGCTTAGATGGAGCAGTTCCTCCTTCAGTGTCCCAATGTTGTTCTGCATGTAGGTTCATCCTCATCTAGTGCCCCTCCAGGTAGTCATCACACCACTTGGATTTTTGACTCTGGTGCTACACATCACACGACTCATGATAGATCTTTGTTTTTGTCCATTAACTTTCCACCACAGGAACATAGCATTCTCGCAGCTAATGGCACATCCATGTCTTTAGCTGGTGTTGGATCTGTTTCCTCCTCTCAGTTATCTCTTCCTGATGTTTATTTTCTTCCTCAGCTTACCTTGAATCTCATTTCTATTAGTCACCTTTGTCATTCTGGATGTCTTGTTTACTTCTCCAATTCTTGTTGCTTTGTGCAGGACTGTCATTCTCAAAGGCTGATTGGGACCAATCATAGAGAACGCGGCCTGTACGTCTTAGAGGATTTCCATTTTCCTACCAGAACTGCTTCCACATCTTTTGTTTCTTCTATTGATGTATCTTCTTTTAGATTGGGACCTAAATCTAGTAGTTTTTACTTGTGGCATTCTAGATTAGGTCATATTTCAGCATCCCATCTGTAGTACCTTGTGTCTACATGTGCTTTAGGGGATGTTTCTTCTCATGATATATCTGAGTGTGCTTGTTGTAAACATGGAAAATACTAATCTGTTTATCGAGTATTACTTAAGTCTTACCAGATTCAACCAAGGCAGTACAAATTGTATAATTTTTTACAATGTCGAATCAAATTCAACACCGAGACCACATTTAAAATCCCCATCCCATAGAAGCCAAATTTAGTAGTTAGTTTACTACAAAAATGATAGTTCATCTTAACTTTCGGAAAATATTTAAGGAAACATGAAAAGAAGATACAAAAAGAAGTTTTAGCAGATAAAGGGAGACTGCCCTCTACCATCCGGCTAGATTAGGGAAGATTTTCGAACTTTTGGTAAATTTTCACATAATAATTTTAGATGAGTTAGATTTTAAATTTTCGTAATTTTGGTAAAGCTCAATATGACACACACTCTGAGAAAAGTAACTGACAAGAAAGGCACATGTGACTAAATAGTAGTTATTTGTTAGTTGTCAACCTTGTGACTGGAAAATCAAATTGGCTTGGAAATGAAGAATCAATGACAAGCACTGTCTCCTGCATCTGCATTTGACTCAGCCCATATTCCAAAACAACGACATTGAGATAGTCCGGTTTAACAAATGGACGGATACAGACAAACTATGCTCAAGGAATAAAAACATAGTTGTTAAGATCATGAACAATGACTAAGAAGATAATGGCAGTCCCATTAAAAAATTCACAAAAAATGGGCTTAAAAATACAATATTTCAGAATTTTAATTTGATCAACTTTAAGGCTATTTTTTTTATAGATATTAGATACTTTAAAAACATGTTCACTATGGCTAATCAGGTCAAAGTAAGCGGAGAACAATAAAAGAGCTCTAGATATTTCCAGGGACATCACATATCATCATCATCATCTACATTAGTACAAGACCTTAAAGTTATCAAGGACCATTTTATAGGTCCCCTCGGAGTGAAGGATTATTTATCCAATGTCATTTACCAGGGAAAAAATGAAGAGGAAGGATCCTGGCAACTGGTACATGTTATCAACCTTCTTAAAGAATAAGCCCGAGGGTGAGGGTAAACTATTGCAAATAGGATTGCAGTCTCCTTATCAGAAAATGGTGTTGATAGAGACTTTTTTTATATGGGGAATTTTATTCCCTAGCTAAATAAAAATTCCCCTACATTTTTCCCCTCTCTTTTTTTTAACAATGTAGGGTATCTCCACCCCTTCGGATGTAGGACTAATCCCTCCATACTTCAATACCATCCATAATCATTAAGAACACAAAAGAAATCCACAAGACATAAGGTTCATGTATAAAGAACCAGATAATTGAAATAAAAGGAAGTTTCACCAAGTACATTTATCTTCCCAAAAAATGATCCATTCGTAAGTCATATTCTAGGCCCAAAGAAGCAGATGTAGCTCATCCTGGTTCAAGTTAAGAGGATACCTGATAATTTGGCTCACAAGGGAATGTGAGATTAAACGATCTTATCAGTGACATATTGCTTCCTCAGGATAGTAAGAGTTTCAGGAAAAAGTCCAAGAAAAAATGATAGATTATATGGTTCAGATAACATGCTTTTTTTTATTAGTAAGATTAGAACATTTTTGCAATCATCAGACAATTTAGACGAACCAATATTAATAATGTCTTGAAAAATTGAAATGGTCAGAACCTTCAAGACATTCACAAGCTTGTGAAGCTGCTCTACGACCTGCTGCAACACCCTTTCAGTTCCAGAGACAACTATTGTGAAGAGTGCCTTGTCCTTGTTCAAACCAACAGCAAGGGACTCAATGTTATATCCCCTTCTAGCAAACACCCCTGCAATCCGATTTATCATTCCACTTTCATCCCCAACAAATACTGAAATTGTATGGCGTCTCACCCTGCACTTATATTGTAACCAAAGTAGGCAATTCAAAAACTAAGAAACACTTTGAAAGCTGATCGTAGCTTTTACCAGTAAACTTATGCTTAAATTCATATAACATAAAAGATATACAGAACAAGTACAAATTCACCCATTTCAGTAGCATCTGTCAACATTAGTAGGAAAAAAAACTGATGAGAGAAACTCCAATACGTGTAGTTTCCTAATTATAAAATCTAAACAAAAACAATCCTATTAGTTGCAAAGTAAATAATAATAATAATAACAAAACCAGCACTTATGATTACTACATACCCATGACAACAAACTAAATCAGCCCGCTAGCTCCTTGGTTCTTCATATAAACTGTTTCAGAATAAGAAGGATGCAACTTAGGGAGATCCATTAGTCAGTTATGTTGTTCAAACACAGGTATTAAAAGAGCTTGTCAGACATCAGTTTTGATAGGAATGTTTGGGGGGGAGGGGAGGCACATATAGGAGGACAATCTCGGATCCTAATGAATTTGAAACTGATGTCTTGGAAGGTCAAAAGGCTAGGGAACAAGAATGGGAGAGTGCTGTAGAAGGGCATGACCAAAGCTTGGACAGCTAAGGACACAGCTCTCCAAGAGACAATGTTGGAAAGGCCTGGTTATAGAATTGTTAAGATATGTGGTTTGAGGGATTGTGGATGGTATCATGTTCCAGCTAGGGGTACAACTTGGAAGGTTGGGTATATGGGGAATTCTTGAGGTGGTCTTCAATTTATCCATAAAGCATAATAATGTGGATGACCATTGACCAATTCCCATGGGTATACGTAGGTGTATGGTCCTAATGAGAGTAAGGAAAGAGGTAAACTATGGGGGGATATGGATAATAATGAAGGGCGTTGTGGTCTTCCCTAGTGAAAAAGAGGAGATTTTAATGTGATTCAATTCCCATAGGTATGTCGTGTAAGGGTTGATCGTGTATGTAGACCAATAAACCAAAATGGTCCAACTCTTGTAGGCTGGATAGATTCTTAGTGTCAAGGTCTTGGGAACAACAAGATCCTCAGGATTCACAACTCATCATCCAGAGAGTGGCTTCAAATCACTTTCCTATTATTATGGATGTTGTGGTTCCATCAAAGAGGCCAACCCCTTTTAGATTTGAAAATAAGTAACTACCCCTTGTTGTCTCTTTTTCAAAGTTGGGACCAAGCCATATTCTCGGGGTGTACGAAAACCTTATGGAGGCTCCTTCCCTTTGCCATTACTTGGGGGCTTTGGTTGGAGAGAAATAGAAGAATTGTCAAAGAAGTGACCTATTCTTTTCAAGACGTGGTTCTTAGAATTATTGGATTTTTTTTTGGTTGTAAATTGTGTCCCAAATTCAAAGGTGTTTTTTTTCAAGGAGTTTGTTTTTAGATGGGACTCCTTATGTGATTAGTTGTTTCCTTATGGTGGGTCATCTCGACCACCTTTTGTAATGTTTTCTTTTATTAATAAATTTACACTTATCAAAAAAAATTATATAATAACTAGCATTAGAGGTATTAATATCTTCTGACTTTTGTATTAAGTGTTATTTCTCTCTCTCTCTCTCTCTCTCTCTCTCTCCTCTCTCTCTCTCTCTCTCTCTCTCTCTCTCTCTCTCTCTCTATATATATATATAAGACCTACAACTAGGGTTGGAATCAGTTTCAATCCCTTCCATAAATTTTCTTCATCTCTCTCTTCTTTTCTCAAAAGCCTAGATTTTACATGGTGTTAGAGCATATCGTGTGATCTAGGGATTGTAATTTTAATTTCTTCCACTTTTCTTCCAATTTTTCTTTTGATTTTATGTTGAAATCATCCTTGTTGATCTGATTGAAGTTTGAGAGATTGTTGGCATTTAAATAATCCTCCACAGGGAGGGGTATTGTTTATGGTCTTTGATAAGTATATATCCTCATGTGAATCTAAAGAGCGATTTCAATGGGTTTGATACTATTTTGAGTAGTTTTTTTGTATTCTGCATCGTGGAGAGCTTTTGCTACAATGTTTGGGGGTAATGAAGACTGCAAATTTTCACTACAGCCTATTATGGCCTAGTCAATTTCCTAGAGTGCAGTTTTCTTCAGTACTCTCAATTTTTGGTGGGGAAAATTTCTATACAAGGTATTTTTCTTCAGTTTTTGTTGGGGCAATTTCTCCATAAGGTATTTTTTTTCTTCAGTTTTTATTGGGACAATTTCTCCATAAGCTAGTTTCCCTTAGATATTTTTGGGGGCAATTTCTCAAGAGGGCCATTTATTGGAGGTTACTCGTGCACTATTGTACCATATGGAAGTTCCCAAAACCTTTTGGAGAAATGTTATCCTCACAGCCTGTTACCTAATCAACCACATGCCTACTCCTATCCTTGAAGGTAAATCTCAACATAAGGTGTTGTTTCTTGATAATCCGTACTTTCATCTTACTCCATGTGTTTTTGGTTTTGTCTCCTTCATTCATCATTTGGGTCCTTATCGGGATAAATTGGATCCATGTGGATTGAAATGTATTTTCCTTCGCTATCCTTGTATACAAAATGATTATAAATGTTATAGTCTTGTTTTACGTAAACATTATGTGTGAACCGATCCTCCATATTTCGAGTCAGTTCCATATTTTGTGATATATTTCTGATGAATTTATAAGTATTTTTGTTCTTTCGTTGCCTATTCTTGTTACCATCTTTGTTGTTCCTCATCTTAAGGTTTATATTTGTCAACAGAGAGCGACCTCTATGACTATCATTTACCATCTACTGTTCATCAAGAGATCTAGATTACCTATTTTTCTTCGTGAAGGTACTTGCTCTTGTGTCACTTAGCATCATATTGCTAACTTAGTTTCATATGTTTCATTATCTTCTTCATTGTTTTGTTATGTTTCATCGTTGCCCTATGTTTTTTCCCAAGTACCTTTAGGATATTTTATCTCATGCGGGTTGGACGGCGTGAATGGAAAAGGAAACGACTACACTTTATAATAATAGAACATGGAATCTTGCCTCTCTTCCATCCAAGAAAAAAGTTATAGGTTGCATATCATGTTTATTGTTAAATTTCACCTTGATGGCATAGTTAACAGGTTGAAGGTTCACCTGGTTGCGAAGGGTTATACATAGACATATAGTGTGGATTATGCAAAGACTTTCTCACCAATGTTTAAGGTTGCATTGATGCATGTATTTATTTCCTTAGCTACTACATTAGGATGGCCTCTATACCAACTTGATGTGAATAATTCTTTTTTGTAGGGTGACCTGCACAAGGAGGTGTATATAGAGAAATCACCTCGATTTATTGTTTAGATAGAATTAGGCAAGCTTTGCAACATGAAGAAGACTCTTTATGGTTCGAAGCAGTCCCCAAGAGCACTGTCAAGGAAATTCAATGATGCAGTATTTAAGTTTGGAATGTCAAGATGTAAGACAGATCACTCAAACTTTCATTTTCATTCTACCGATGATGGATGTATTCTTCTAGTTATATATGTTGATGATACTGTATCGACAGATAGTGATGTCAGAGAATTGGGTGCATTGAAGTGGCTCATTCGACTAGTCGCATAAGTCTTTCAAAGAGGAAATACACATTGGATCTTCTAGACGAGGTTGATTTACTTCGATCCAAGCTTGTGGACACACCCATAGATCTTAATCAAAAGTTGACTACTAATAAGGGATTCTTCTAGTGATGCTAAAAGAGTGTTGTGGAGGCTTACTTTGTTTACAATTTGCTGGGTTATTTGGAAAGAGTGTAACAACAGGTGTTTTGAAGGGAAAGAACTGTTGGCTTTAGAGGTGTCCCTTACAGTGCTTTCATGTATCTTTTTTCTGCTCCAAAGTTCTCTTTGAGTTTAGGGGTGTGTTTTTTGATGATTTTGTGGCTAGATGGAATTGGGTTTGTAGTATTTCGTGTTAGTAGTCATCGCTGTACCTTTAGTTGGTCTTCTCGACCACTTATTCAATAAATTTTGTTATCTATAAAAAAAAAAAATGGATACTTTTTGCATGAAATGGGCATGTGCAAGAGGCTTTTTGGGAAGCTGAATTATCTCATTATCACCAGATCAGACATTTCCTTTGTTTTAAGTATAGCAAGTCAGTGTATGGAAGCTCCTAGTGCAGAACATTTGGCTCTACAGGCCGTGGCATACTTATTTTATTAGGCTAATGGATTTTGTTTTTCTTTTTTGAAATAAAAAATCCGACTTTCAGATAAATTCTAATCTAGAATTAGTTTTGCTTCCTCGTCATCCATTGCCCACCTTATTAATTGTCAGTTTAACTAAAGAACAACAAAGTAACATAATTATTGAATCCAAATTCCAAACGAATGAAAATGTAGATAAAAAACCAGCTAAAATTAGAACAAACCAAGCTTGTAAACTATACTGGTTACAATTTACAGAAAAGTGAGCAATTTGAGGTACAATTGACTTCAATACTTACTTAGATCTCGCCCTAGAAGGAGAAGAATCGGTTACAGAAAGTACACTGTCGCTGCTCTGCTTATCAACGCCACTGCTAGCTGAGACCTCTAATTTCTTGTGCTCAAAAACCCTAGATTTTGATTTCGAACCAGTAAGTGTTCGTGGAAAAACTAGGGTTTTCGAGAATCCACGATGGAAACCCTCATCGAATGAGAAATTCCTGATTTTGATTGGAACAGTTCGACTTGAGATAGCCGCCATTGTTGTCTGTGGACGCACACTTGTGTTACAGCTGAGATCTTACAAGTTATAATTTTTGGGCCTTTTATGTGTTTCGTGCATTTGTACTTACCGATTTTACCCTTGTTGTTTTTCTGAAAGGACTGATGGGATCGGCTCTTGTTGAGTCACCATTTGAACGGGTAGGAGTAAATCCGACTTTACAGCATTCTTGATTCAAGTATACAACCATGTTTTAAAACCCGGTATTTCGTACAAGTAGTTATAAAAACACCCCACCAAGTAATAAAGGCAACCCACACATAACCAACTTATTTTGACTTATATGAGTTAAAAGTTTCGAAATGAACTAATTTTTAGTGAGGATGATCTTTATAATGAGTAGATCACCCTCACCAAAAATCAGCCAATTTCGAAACTTCTGACCCCATCAAAATTAGTTTACAAAAAAAAAAATGAACGATTTAAGGTTCTTGACCTCGTTTTGATGGGATTAAAAATTTCGAAATTGGCTGATTTTTAGTAAGGATGACCTCCTCACCAAAAATAAGATCATTTTGAAACTTTTAACTCATATAAGATAAAATAATTCAACTATGGTGTGAGTTGCCCTAATTAATTTGTGAGGTGCTTTTATAATTATCCATTTCGCATAGTCTTGATTCTAGTGTAACAAGTCAAATTATTTAAATCGATTTAAGTATTTGTGAGATTTGTGTTATCAAGATACTCATAAATCTCAACCATTTGAATTTTGTGTTTAAAGGGTTGGGGTCTTGTGTTTTTTTCCTTAGTAGTCAACGGATCCTAACCATTAGTATTTTAAAAATAATTATAATTTCCAACAATGTTGCACACGATGTCCTCTATAATTAAATTCACAATCATAGAATTTGAAAATTTACTTGAAAGACCTTGGCAGAGGGACTTCTTTCTAATTAATCCATGAATTTTGGGCTGTTACTTGATAATCCATTTATTAAAAAATAAAAATTCTTAATGATCTTTCAAATTCATCTCAAGTTATAATATTTTTGAAATACCCATTTTTTCATCTTCTTCACGTACTTAGGTTTTCCAATGATGATTCCAATTATTTTCGATAATTTTTTATTGTGAATGACGAATGAAAATGATATATTTTTAATTTTGAACATTTAAATGTATTTTATAATTTATTTCAATGATTTATAACAAAAGATGAAGAACGAAGTCAAGATTCAAAATTTTTTATGTGGCCCCACCAAACACTAACACAAATCCCCATGTCAGATCTTTGAGGTACTAGGTGACATTTCAAAATTTCGGCATGGTCCACTTTGTTTATGTTAGCATTTCAAGACGTTCAACCTGCACCTGATAAACAACATACAATCATACATATACATACATAATATAATAATTAGCGGAAGCCTATATACATCTAATATCGTACGATAGATCAGAGTACGGAAAAATAAATTAATATACAAGATTATACAGAACTCCTCACTCTAACAAAAGTCCTAACGCTCAGGACAAAATCAATAAGACTATCTGGATAAACTGACACCACTAGGGGAGTATAGCCCCAATACTCACCAGGTAACGGACTCTGGTCGTCTATCCAACCTACCAGATAGTCCTCACTCGTGTTCTACACCTGCTTCGCCAAGCTCCGGATCTGAAACTAAAAAAATAGAAAAGGAAATGGTGATTAACAATGGTTACCCAGTAAGGAAGAAAACAATTTTTGCCAATAACCCCTCATAACATTAACGAATAAACATACTGAATCATTTTAAAATATGCAAAGTTTTACAGAAGAAACTATGATTAATTGGTGCATATAGTCAGGGATGAGCAACTAAATATTTTAAAACTCACATTACATCGATCAGCAGTACTCACTATAACATTTTCTTTTTATACAAATCTAATTGATCAAATGAAAACATTAAACATGCATTTCATTTTATATATCAAAATAAGACAACAGATACATAATACACAATGGTGGAGTATTGGAATTAGAGAGTCGGGATTCACGACTGGATTTCTCCCAGTTGGGACATGATGTTACAATTTTTCTCTGGCTTTTAGTTCCTGATTTTGTGATCGATCGCTGCATTTACCACACTTGGTTGACCATTTATCCGGCTTGGGCTGGATATTTGACGTGACCGTAAGCAATGGGTCTCTTTTTGATGTGGCAGAACGTTTGACTACTATAGATTGTTAGTGATCACTGATTAATCATCTTCGTCTATGCCTATCAGGCGTGCATGTGATTCCCAAATATACAAACCATTCGTATACGATCACATTTACATTACAAGTTCACTGGTAAAGATAGAGATGAATAAACCCGATTCCAGTTGTGACTCCACTCTCATATGCGTCCCATACTACGTATGAGCTCGGTGGTCCCTATCGTACATCCCAGGATAATACACCACTCCGGATGATATGACGCACTATCCCTTCAGGCATTTACAAACTCTTTAACAGCTCACAAAATAGCTACATATATATATTATTTTCATTTGAAAATAAAAGAGAAATTAACAATACAAGGTTAAGAATGGATATCCAATTTCTTACCATGCAATTATGATCAAACGGCCTAAAATAAATAATAGAACAGAAACGTAAACAGCGCCTCGCGTTAACAGAAATTTAAATAAACATGCAACCAATCATTATCCTTGGATATCCCTTCACCAACCTACACACAACATTATAATGTAAAATGCAGACATCACCCCTTCAGGTGTGACTATGGCATTTTACCGTTTCACACCCTTTTTCCCTTTTTTTTTTCGATTTTTGTAGTTCTCAATCTTTCAAAAATAATATTCACTTTCTAGTATTCATTAACTCAATACGATGAATATTAAATATTTTTTTTTCTTAAGTATGAAATTCATTTTTATCCATACATTGAAAAATTACATAACTTAAGTCAAAACGGGGTCCGAGCGATGAACATGACCCAACTGACGGAAATAACTCGATGAAATATCCTACCCACGTATAATTTGTTATAAAATAAAGTTAAACATATCAAACATGCAAGTTCTGACGTGAATTTGAAATAACTAATTGAATTCGATATTTTTAAAAACTCACCACAAATTTTTAATAAAATTCTAAATGCAATTTTCACAATCTATGATTACTAATAGAAATTGAGAGTTCCTTACAATCTCTAGTCGAAATGATCGAAGCGCGTGCACGAAAATCGAGGTGAATTGCATGAAAATCGAGACAGACTAAACTTCAAGACGGTTGATTTTTGAATCTGGCCCGATGAATTTGAAGATCTCGACGCCGTCGTCCTTTCTCCCTTCTACGATGGAGGACGGTTTGACCCTGAAATTGATGAAATTCGAAGTCTCGAAATCCCCGTATATAAATATGACTGATTTTTGATAATATCGGATGAAAAAAAAAGTGAAAATAAAAAAGGTTGGGTGGGTTTTGTAGAGAATAAGGCTGCGGACGTTTCTCCCTTCTACGTCGGTCAACGACGGTGAACCATTTGTCGTAGATCTAGGGTTGAATTAAAAAAAAATTTTAATTTAAAAAAAAATGACGTTGGCTGTTGGACGGATGGAGAAAATGAAGTATATAAAAAAATTAAAATTTTATTTATATAAGATTTGGGATTAAATCAATATTTCGCCTATTATTTTGATTAATAATAATTTGATCATTTGGACTCCAAAAGTAACGAATGAATACTCTATTTTGCCTAATTTTTTATTATAGATCTAATGGTGTAGTCAATTTCTATAAATTCTTTCTCTAACAAAAGTTTACATTTTTGGCTTGAGGTGACCCCTAAAATTGACGTCATTTTCGTTTTTGACTATAATTCGACTTCTTGATCTCAAAAAATGACAAATAAATAATCCATGTTCAATAATTTTTCGTTACGAACCCAATGATATGATCGGATCTTAATAATTTTTTCTCTAGCAAAAAGTCACTATTTTTATCTAGTCTGACTCGATAATCGAAGATTTTGTAATTTTTTTATTCGAACTCATACTTAAGCGTGCTTACAGGCTAAACTATGTTTTTCGATCATTTTGAATCTAATGATGAGGTCAGATTCCATTAAAAATGATCAGAAACATCCTAAAGTTTTACCCCTAAATCCCACTTTCAAGATTTTCTTATAATTCCATTATTTATTTCCTCGAGATACGAATCGAAAAATCGGGGTTTGACATTTTATATAGTGTCAAACTCACTAGTTTTATTTATTATCGAACTCATCACTTTTTATCATTGAGCTCACCAATTTTTATTTATTATTGATTTCACTAGTTTTATTTATTGTCGAGCTAACCACATTTTATTGTTGAGTTTGATAATTAAAATGTTGACTTGACAATAAAATGTGGTGAGCTCGATATTGGTAAAACCCATATGTTTTCATTTTTTGAGTTATTCCGACTAAAATACATGGAAAGATAGATTAAAATCTTGACATAATGACTTGTGCAGATGATTTCAAATCAAAAGAACCATCCTTTATTAATTTTCATAGAAAAACTAAGCAAAAAAAATTGAAGAAATCATAATTTTTTTACATACATCTTCAAAATACTTGAAAAAATCATTGAAAATGATTTTTTCTTCCTTCTCAAATCCTTTCCAATATAATGGACTCTTCAAAACTCCGTTGGACTGTCATAAATTAAATTTTTTATGGATAAAAATAGTGAATTCGAATGGTTAAGGCAGTTTCGACATTTCAATCACGAGAAATGTGGGGAGTGGAGTCCAAGGACTAATTAAAAATAAATTTTTATTAAATGAACTATTAAGTAAAACCCTAAAACTTATGGATTAACTAGAAATAAATCCCTCCACCAAAGTCCTTTAAGTAATTTTTTCTAAAATATTTCCAAATGACATTAGTCCAACAATGTCAAGCACAAAATATCTAACATAGACACTCTTATCACAAACTATTTTACAAAGAGAATCATAGAATTCGTGTTTTATTGAAGAAAGATGTATTTATCCTTGTTTTATTATGTCTACTGATTTTGTGTGATTCATAATTAAAAGTGGAAGTGGGGAAGGGAAGATGAATATGAAAGAATCTAGGATTAGTTCAAGGAAGAAGAGAGAACGAGAGCGGTGTCCTATTCTTATAACCATACACGATGTCAACATGGCAACTTTTGGTTGGATATTAAACACTTTAGGCTTTGTGCAATGAAAAAATGACTTGACTAAGAGCCTAATGTGTTTTAAACTCTTATTATAGGTGAGGGGGAGTGTTAATGTGTTTTAAACTCTTATTATAGGTGAGGGGGGGGGGGGTGTTGAAGTATATATTTTCCTCTACTCTTGGCTGTGTTATACCCCAATTAAAGTTCGTAACTCTCTTATATTCATAGTTCTCATTTTCTCCAAAAGATCGATCTTTTAGAGTAGTTGGCCGATTTAAATGGTACCAGAGCAGGTAATCACATGTAGGAGACACGTTACACATGAGGGGGAGTGTGAGCGATAATCTCATATTGTTTGCGTCTCAAGACCTTGGGCTATATATAAACTTAGGACAATCTCACTTTACAAACCGATTTTGTGAAGATGAATTAGGTCCATGGACTTCTACAATAGACACAGTTCCTACTCAATAGGAACGGGACACCATACTTGATCTTGATTCTTCAAAATAAAGGGATGGTATGGTATCACATCATGATATCGATCAAGGGGGAAATCTGTAACCAAAATAAAAAAAGAAAGTTTTTGAGAGAGTTATTTTAAGGTTTGGGGGTTTGCCGCGTAAAAAGTATATATTATTAATAATTTAATACGTGGCATCCAAAAGCATTTTGGCTTCTCCGCACGTGTGTCTCGTGCTTCCAAGTTTCAACGGGTAGGAGTGGGGGAGTAAAAGAATCTCTGAACCACCAAAAGGAAATCTTTTCTTCTTTTTTGCTTTTTTGCTTTTTGAATCTTCGAGATTCATTCCTTTCTCCATGGTGGGGTGGACACACCAACCCACTCACCAACTAGTCCAAGAAAAAAAACATCCAAACTTGATTGCTAGTTAAATATTTTGAAATATTTATTAATTGAAAATTGAGATTTATATTTTATTTTATTTTTTTACTTTAAAAAATACATATTAAATGTAATTGCATATTTAGTTCAAGTTTGTGGTTTCACATGATACATTTCCAAGTAATCTTAATTGGATGAGTTGGTTCAAACAAATTTAAATACTGAGTCAACTCAAAATGTAATCAATCATAATCGATTAATCAAATTTTCAACTTGACAAGATTTTAAATGTTGCTCCGTTGTATCCATGTTAACTCCATTATCTCAAGAGATCACAAGTAATCGAGCTGATAAGTATATGATTGAGGGGTTGATGGATGGACATACGTATATATAGTGTTAACCAACCAACTACTCCAATAGACTAATCTCTTGGAGAAGGGGAGAATGATGAATATAAGAGGACCACAGAGCTTAACTTGGGTACGACTCACCCAAGAGTGGAGGGAAATATACACTCAAAATTCCCCTTCACCCATTAGGGTGAAAAGATTTCGAACTCGTGACCTATACGAACCAACGCTCTCTGATACCATGTCAACCAACCAACTATTCCAAAAGACCGATATCTTGAAGAAGGGGAAAACTATGAATATAAGAGGGACACGAAGCTTGACTAGGTATGACTCACCTGAGAGTGTAGGGAAATATACACTCAACATATAGATGGACGAATGGATGCACAATCTTGTTTTCTCGTGTAATTAGCAACTTCTAAATTCCAAGATATGACAAGTTTGGTCAGTCTAAAGTGATCCAAAAACTTCCATCTTTCCCACCAACACCACCACCAACTTTGAGATGTAGACACCAAGATTCTTTTCAAGAATCTTTAATATGAAATTTGTTGGAAAGTTTCTTTTCAAGTTTAAGATTTTAGAGATGGACAATGATTTCCACCATGAAAAGATTCTTTTAAATTCAAAACTTAATAATGTAAGTTTGTTGTCATTCTATAATGAAAAACAAGTGTATACTCTAGAAAAATAAATCAATCTTAATATGTAGCATAATTAGATGACTTCGTTGGAAAAAGAAATTGGAAATCATTTTACAATTATGCTTCAACCCAACAAGAGAAGTAGTGCACATGGAAGAAACCAAATAAAAATATTATATGATTAATTTTTTCATTATTTCATAAATAAATTAACCAAGAATATTTTTAAAATTATTCAATGAGTCGTGATTTTCTGACGCCCCTTGACGTGGCATGGGCTAGAACCATATATTTTTTCCCTCGGGATACACAACTGCACATACCCACAAATATGTGCAGTTGTGTATCCTAAGGAAAGAATCTATGGTTCTAACACATGCCATGTCATGGGGCTTATGGGGCGCGTGTGCCTAAGGGGATCGCCAGAAAATCATTCTTCTTCTTGAATGCCTATAAATCAGCTTGACCATAATAGACTAGGATCCAACCATGGTCCAATAATTTGACAAATTATTGATCCAATTGTTAGCTTGGATCTTAAAACATTGGTTGAAATTATCATTGTCCTCTGCATGTTTGTTAGCCATGGAACAAGAGGAGGTGAGTTTTGTTGATTGAAGTCACATGAATAAATTTTTAAATTACAAAAGTACTTGTAAATGGGTTATATATATAGGGAAATGTTCAACACCAAACATTTTGGCAAAACATTTTTCAAAACATGGGTTAGAAGTTTTGGAATGGGCTGATTTTTGATGAGGATGATCTCTACGGTGAGGAGATCATCATCACCAAAAATCAGCCCATTCCAAAACTTCTAACCCCATCAAAAATGGTTTATAAAAAATGGACGGTCCATGATTTTTCAACTTGTAAACATGGGGCTAGAAGTTTTGGAATGGACTGATTTTTGGTGAGGATGATCTCCTCACCGTAGAGATCATCCTCACCAAAAATCAGTCAATTTCAAAACTTCTAACCCATGTAGGACAAAAATGGTTGGCTAAAATATTTGCCAAAATGTTTGGTATTGAACGTGACCCTATATATATATATATAAGTAAAATAATATTATTATTTTTTAAAATTCTCTTAACAAGTACTTAAATATGCAACAATAACAGCATGAGGCCTGGCCCATAGATACTTGGGAACTTTAGTTGTAAAAAGTAATGCACGAGCCACCTCCAACAGATGTTTATTTTTACTTTCTGCAACACCATTCTGTTGGGGTGTATCGATGCAAGAACTGTGATGAATTATTCCTTTTTCAAGAAAAAAATTTCCCAAGGTCGTGTTAAAATACTCTTTTCCATTATCACTCCTGAAAACTTGTATGTTAGTTTGAAATTGAGTCTGCATCATATTGTAAAAATTTTTAAAAACGCGTTCGGCCTCTGATTTTTCTTTCAATAAATACACCCAGCAGAGTCGAGTATGATCATCCGTAAATGTGATGAACCATCTCTTGCTAGAAGGTGTACTTATCTTATTAGGACCCCAAACATCACTGTGAATAATAGTGAAAGGTTTTGATGGTTTATATGGTTGTGAAGGAAAAGATGTACGGTGGTGTTTTGCAAATTCACATATTTCACAATGAAACATAGATGGATCTTTATTGCCAAACAACTTAGGAAATAAATGTTTTAAATATTTGAAACTTGGATGAACTAATCTTAAATACCATAACATAATATTATTATTGGAAACAGAAATAGATTCAAAGCAGGAACTTATTTGTTGAGATTGTCGCCTCGATTCAGATCTATCATCAAGGAAGTAGAGTCCTCCACTCTGTTTAGCACTGCCAATCATCCTCCCCGAGGTCATATCCTGGAACACACAATGAGTTGGGAAAAAATTAGTTTGACAATTTTGATCACGGGCTAGCTTGCTGACAGACAAAAGATTACAGGAAAGTTTGGAAACGTGAAGAACATCGTGAAGAGTGAGTGATGGAGATACTATAATAGAACCTTTTCCTGCAATGGCTGAAAGAGAGCCATCTGCAATCTTAATTTTCTGATTACCTGCACAAGGATTATATGAAGAAAAAAGATTTGACAACCCTGTCATATGATCGGTTGCACCTGAATCGATGATCCAGGTGCGATCAGGGTTGACACCAATGAGAGCTGTTTTCAGGTAATTACCTTTTTGAGCCAAAGAACAAGTAGGATTTTTCTGAGACTCGAGAATCTTGTACAGTTGGTCTATCTGCTCCTTGTTGAAAGGAAACGAATTTGAAGAAGACTGCTGCTCTTGATCCGAGACACTGGCCTGAAGTGCACGCCCCGCTCCACCAGACTTCTTCTTCTAATTTTGAGACTTGCCATGAATTTTCCAACAGGTTTCCCGTGTGTGCCACGGACGTTTGCAGTGATCGCACCACGGCCGTTCAGAACGCTTACCATCCTTCTTCACCTCCTCCTGAAAATCTCGAGTTACAAGGGCAGAACTTTCTACTTCCGAGTTAGTAGTACTAGGAACCGATTTGTTGATAAGCATCACACTCTACCGTGCTTCTTCTCTCCGAACATTTGAGAAGGCCTCACGAATTGTTGGCAGAGGAGTTTTCCCTAAAATTCGGCCCCGCACCTTGTCTAATTTTTTGTTAAGTCCTGCTAAGAACATAAATACACGATCATTCTCCTGTCGTTTCATGAACCGGACACTATCATTCGCACACTCCCAGACATCATCATAACAGAGGTCTAACTCCTGCCACAATGTCATCAACTCGTTGTAGTAGGAGGTTACATCTCGGTCACCCTGTTTCGCGTGCCAAAGTTTGGATTTTAAACCAAAAATCTGTGAAGAATTTTCTAGATCGGAATACGTATCCCTAACTGCTTCCCAAACATCTTTGGCCGTTGACAGGAACATGAAGGGCTTGTCAATTGCGGGTTCCATTGAGTTCACTAACCACGCAATAATCAAAGAATTTTTTGATTTCCAGGTCTTGAGAGTCGAATTTACATCGGTAGGTTTTGTCACTTCTCCTGTCAGATATCCAAGCTTCCCCTTGCCTTCCAAAATCAAACGAACGATTTGCGACCATTTCGTGTAGTTTTTTCCATTTAGACGGTGGATATTTAATTGGAACGAATTCGTGGACCCTTTTGAACCACTAAATGAGATGGAGGAGTTCAAGTTCGGACTTGTGGTGCTTTCCCCTGACACCACTGAGTCCTTACTAGTCGCACCGGTTAAAGCCGTCTTCCACGGATTTTGACCAGCCATAGGTAATCCCTAGATCAGAACCTAGTGCTCTGATACCATGTAGAAAAATTGAATTTATTGAGAATTCTTGGATGATCATTACAATTGCCCCAATAGTGGTATTTATAGACCAACTATCCTATTACAAGAATAATCTAGAACTTCAAGAATATTCTAGAATAATAAACCAACTATCCTATTGTAGAACATTACAAGAATATTCTAGAAAGTTAAGAGTAATCAAGAATAATCAAGAAGAATATCCTATTTTCTTGATTCTATGAGATCAGATTTCCGGATTCTTCTACATTATACATTCCACACATAATTATAAATATTCTCTAATCTCTACTCTATTACTCTCAAAGTTCAAGTCTCAACTTAAGTCATTCTCTCACTCTCAACTATCAAAACTCAAAAGAACAAAGAAAACTACTCAAGAATCGAGATTTAAACATTTTCCTTTCTTCTTTTTTTCCCTTATAGCATATGCCACTGCATATGCGATGTGCGAAATGGCATATGCAAACATGTGTTGGTCGCACATGGTCACATATGCTATTTAACAACATTGAGCACGATATTCAACCTCAGCAAACGAGCGAGAAATAACTGACTGCTTCTTACTCCTCCAGGAGATAAGAGTCACCCAAGAATATATAAAACCCCATGGTAGATTTGCGGTCTGTAACATCACCAGCGCAGTTAGAATCATAATAGGCACGCAACTATAACGATGATGAGGATGGAAGAAGCAAACTATGAAATAAGGCACCCCGTAGATAACGTAGAATCCTGGTCACAGCGGCCCAATGAACAGTGGTAGGAGCAGAGACAAATTGGCTAACCACATGAACATCATAGGTTATGTCAGGTCGAGTAATAGTGAGGTATACAAGATTGCCAACAATAACTCAATATAAAGTCGGATCCTCGAGGAGGATACTGTCAGAAGGTATTAGTCAAACATGAACCTCAAGAGGGGTGTCTACCATCCGAGTATCAGTTAGTTGAGCGTGCTCAGGGACATTAGTCGCTTACTTGGACTGAGACAGCAAGTAGCCCCAATCAGAGGATGCGGCCACCTCATTCCAAGAAAATACCGTAGAAGACCGAGATCTTTCATCTCAAATTCGCGATGTAACTGAAGTTTTACATGAGCCAACCCAACAATATCATCTCCTGTCAAAATCATATCATCAACATAGAGCAGTAGAAAAATATTTCCAGTAATTGACGAGCGAATAAATATAGTAGTATCTGAATTACTAGACATATTGACAGATGATTGTAGGAAACTTCTCAAACCAAGCATGAGGAGCTTGTTTGAGACCATATAAAGCCTTGTGAAGTTTGCAAACTTCACCAGACTTGTGTGAAACTCTAAGAGGGGGAGTCGTATGCACCTTCTCAGTTAGATCACCATGCAGAAAAGCATTTTTGACATCCATTTTCCATGTTCCTACTTGAGGGAGATTGTTAGCAGACCAGCCAGCTCTCTCTCCACCAACATATCAGCCACAAATTCCGCTCTCTCCACCCACAGATCAGCCAACTCACTCTCCATTTTGTTTACTCTTTATTCTTTTTTCTCGTACTTGTCTTCTCCCTTTCTTTTGTAAGTTATATATAGCCAAGTTCTCTTGTGTTGTTATTATCTATCATTAATGTAGTTTGATAAGATGGTATCAAAGCTACCAAATCTGATTTCACATCAGATCTGCACTCTTTGAACTCAGATCTGATGATCTGATTTCACATCAGATCCATTCCCCTTTCACATCAAATCTGTTCTATTTGTACCCAGATTTTGGTCATCAGATCAAAGCCAACAAATCTGATATGTGATTTAATTTCAAATCAGATCTGCACCTTTTGAACCCAGATTTTGGTCATCAGATCTGCCCTTTTCACATCAGATTTTATCTCTTTAAACCCAGATTATGATCTCATTTCACATCAGACTTGCTACTTGTCTTCTTTTGGATCATCTACATCAGATTTCAGATCTGTTTTGATGCATTGATCTCTCCCTACAATCTTACATCAGATATCTATTCTTTTTCGATATGGACTTCAAAGACATCTGTTTTCACATCAGATCTGCTCCAGCGAAGAAGCCTACTTCTGTGGTCTGTTTTGTACATCAGAAATCTCATTTTTTCTGATTTCTTTTATTTATCCTTGCTTTTATACATCAGATATCTATTCTTTCTCATTTTTTCTGATTTGTTCTTGTTGCTCTTCATCAAATCTACTGTTCCCAGCTAGATTTTCACTCCAGATCACATCCAACGATTTCTTTCTCTTCTATTTATGGGGTCTCTACCTATATGTTCTTGCAATGGCAGATGATAAATCAGATTCTCTTCAGGCTACTGGTGTTCAATTGACTGGGCTTAATTATGGATATTGTGCTGATGCTATGACACATTTTTTGATGGGTAAAGGGCTGTGGGATTATGTCGATAGTACAGCCAATAAGCCAACTGAAATCACCAAGGCTGGCTATGCCATTGAACTCAAGAAATGGACAATGAACAACTCCAAAAGTATTACCTGGATTAGAACTCTCAATTGCTATTCAGTTGGCCAAGTTTCCAACGGCTAAGGAGAGATGGGATCACCCGAAGAAGTTGTATACCAAATCCAACTTTGCTCGACAGTACCAGTTAGAGATTGATGTCAAGGGTGTGCGACAGGGAGATCATACTGTCCAAGAGTTTTATAGTGTCATGACTGATTTATAGAATCAGCTTGCATTAATTGTGCCTTCTGCACTTACTGCTTGATGGCATGGATTATCTGCAGAGAGAGACAACGCTTGGTACAATTCATGGTTGCCTTACATGCTGATTTTGAGACTATTCGGGGCTCCATTCTACACAGAGACCCTCTTCCTACTGTTGATGTTGTTGTTAGTGAGTTACTTGCTGAGGAGGATCGGTTGGGGACCCAACTAGGGAAGGGTGCTCTTAATGTATCTCCTTAGACGATCTTGGTAGCTTAGCTACTGCCTCAATCCTATGCTGCTCAGAGGAAAATCCAACAGTCACAGTTCAGGAAGCCTGCTGATGAGTGTTCATATTGTCATCAGAAAGGACATTGGAAGAGTCAATGTCTGCAGAAGCCTCAACAGTAGAGTCAAGGACCTGTTTCTCAGACTACTCAGTACAGAGGACCCCCTCCTCCTTGCAGCATTGGCGACCCCGCCTCAGTACCAGTAATATCTACCACCTTTTGTTAATCAGGCACATTCTGCACCTCAGGTTTCCCTCACTCAGGCACCACCATCTTTTGCTGATGTTGCACCTTAGATGGAGTAGTTCCTCCTTCAGAGTCCTGGCGTTGTTCCGTATGTTGGTTCATCCTCATCTAGTTCCCCTCCAGGTAGTCATTGCACCACTTGGATTTTTGACTCTGGTGCTACACATCACATGACTCATGATAGATCTTTGTTTTTGTCTATTAACTCTCCACCACAGGAACTTAGTATTCTCGCAGCTAATGGCACATCCATGTCTTTAGCTGGTGTCAGTCACCACTGTCTTTTGCTGATGTTGCAGCTTAGATGGAGCAGTTCCTCCTTCAGTGTCCCAATGTTGTTCTGTATGTAGGTTCATCCTCATCTAGTGCCCCTCCAGGTAGTCATCACACCACTTGGATTTTTGACTCTGGTGCTACACATCACACGACTCATGATAGATCTTTGTTTTTGTCCATTAACTTTCCACCACAGGAACATAGCATTCTCGCAGCTAATGGCACATCCATGTCTTTAGCTGGTGTTGGATCTGTTTCCTCCTCTCAGTTATCTCTTCCTGATGTTTATTTTCTTCCTCAGCTTACCTTGAATCTCATTTCTATTAGTCACCTTTGTCATTCTGGATGTCTTGTTTACTTCTCCAATTCTTGTTGCTTTGTGCAGGACTGTCATTCTCAAAGGCTGATTGGGACCAATCATAGAGAACGCGGCCTGTACGTCTTAGAGGATTTCCATTTTCCTACCAGAACTGCTTCCACATCTTTTGTTTCTTCTATTGATGTATCTTCTTTTAGATTGGGACCTAAATCTAGTAGTTTTTACTTGTGGCATTCTAGATTAGGTCATATTTCAGCATCCCATCTGTAGTACCTTGTGTCTACATGTGCTTTAGGGGATGTTTCTTCTCATGATATATCTGAGTGTGCTTGTTGTAAACATGGAAAATACTAATCTGTTTATCGAGTATTACTTAAGTCTTACCAGATTCAACCAAGGCAGTACAAATTGTATAATTTTTTACAATGTCGAATCAAATTCAACACCGAGACCACATTTAAAATCCCCATCCCATAGAAGCCAAATTTAGTAGTTAGTTTACTACAAAAATGATAGTTCATCTTAACTTTCGGAAAATATTTAAGGAAACATGAAAAGAAGATACAAAAAGAAGTTTTAGCAGATAAAGGGAGACTGCCCTCTACCATCCGGCTAGATTAGGGAAGATTTTCGAACTTTTGGTAAATTTTCACATAATAATTTTAGATGAGTTAGATTTTAAATTTTCGTAATTTTGGTAAAGCTCAATATGACACACACTCTGAGAAAAGTAACTGACAAGAAAGGCACATGTGACTAAATAGTAGTTATTTGTTAGTTGTCAACCTTGTGACTGGAAAATCAAATTGGCTTGGAAATGAAGAATCAATGACAAGCACTGTCTCCTGCATCTGCATTTGACTCAGCCCATATTCCAAAACAACGACATTGAGATAGTCCGGTTTAACAAATGGACGGATACAGACAAACTATGCTCAAGGAATAAAAACATAGTTGTTAAGATCATGAACAATGACTAAGAAGATAATGGCAGTCCCATTAAAAAATTCACAAAAAATGGGCTTAAAAATACAATATTTCAGAATTTTAATTTGATCAACTTTAAGGCTATTTTTTTTATAGATATTAGATACTTTAAAAACATGTTCACTATGGCTAATCAGGTCAAAGTAAGCGGAGAACAATAAAAGAGCTCTAGATATTTCCAGGGACATCACATATCATCATCATCATCTACATTAGTACAAGACCTTAAAGTTATCAAGGACCATTTTATAGGTCCCCTCGGAGTGAAGGATTATTTATCCAATGTCATTTACCAGGGAAAAAATGAAGAGGAAGGATCCTGGCAACTGGTACATGTTATCAACCTTCTTAAAGAATAAGCCCGAGGGTGAGGGTAAACTATTGCAAATAGGATTGCAGTCTCCTTATCAGAAAATGGTGTTGATAGAGACTTTTTTTATATGGGGAATTTTATTCCCTAGCTAAATAAAAATTCCCCTACATTTTTCCCCTCTCTTTTTTTTAACAATGTAGGGTATCTCCACCCCTTCGGATGTAGGACTAATCCCTCCATACTTCAATACCATCCATAATCATTAAGAACACAAAAGAAATCCACAAGACATAAGGTTCATGTATAAAGAACCAGATAATTGAAATAAAAGGAAGTTTCACCAAGTACATTTATCTTCCCAAAAAATGATCCATTCGTAAGTCATATTCTAGGCCCAAAGAAGCAGATGTAGCTCATCCTGGTTCAAGTTAAGAGGATACCTGATAATTTGGCTCACAAGGGAATGTGAGATTAAACGATCTTATCAGTGACATATTGCTTCCTCAGGATAGTAAGAGTTTCAGGAAAAAGTCCAAGAAAAAATGATAGATTATATGGTTCAGATAACATGCTTTTTTTTATTAGTAAGATTAGAACATTTTTGCAATCATCAGACAATTTAGACGAACCAATATTAATAATGTCTTGAAAAATTGAAATGGTCAGAACCTTCAAGACATTCACAAGCTTGTGAAGCTGCTCTACGACCTGCTGCAACACCCTTTCAGTTCCAGAGACAACTATTGTGAAGAGTGCCTTGTCCTTGTTCAAACCAACAGCAAGGGACTCAATGTTATATCCCCTTCTAGCAAACACCCCTGCAATCCGATTTATCATTCCACTTTCATCCCCAACAAATACTGAAATTGTATGGCGTCTCACCCTGCACTTATATTGTAACCAAAGTAGGCAATTCAAAAACTAAGAAACACTTTGAAAGCTGATCATAGCTTTTACCAGTAAACTTATGCTTAAATTCATATAACATAAAAGATATACAGAACAAGTACAAATTCACCCATTTCAATAGCATCTGTCAACATTAGTAGGAAAAAAAACTGATGAGAGAAACTCCAATACGTGTAGTTTCCTAATTATAAAATCTAAACAAAAACAATCCTATTAGTTGCAAAGTAAATAATAATAATAATAACAAAACCAGCACTTATGATTACTACATACCCATGACAACAAACTAAATCAGCCCGCTAGCTCCTTGGTTCTTCATATAAACTGTTTCAGAATAAGAAGGATGCAACTTAGGGAGATCCATTAGTCAGTTATGTTGTTCAAACACAGGTATTAAAAGAGCTTGTCAGACATCAGTTTTGATAGGAATGTTTGGGGGGGAGGGGAGGCACATATAGGAGGACAATCTCGGATCCTAATGAATTTGAAACTGATGTCTTGGAAGGTCAAAAGGCTAGGGAACAAGAATGGGAGAGTGCTGTAGAAGGGCATGACCAAAGCTTGGACAGCTAAGGACACAGCTCTCCAAGAGACAATGTTGGAAAGGCCTGGTTATAGAATTGTTAAGATATGTGGTTTGAGGGATTGTGGATGGTATCATGTTCCAGCTAGGGGTACAACTTGGAAGGTTGGGTATATGGGGAATTCTTGAGGTGGTCTTCAATTTATCCATAAAGCATAATAATGTGGATGACCATTGACCAATTCCCATGGGTATACGTAGGTGTATGGTCCTAATGAGAGTAAGGAAAGAGGTAAACTATGGGGGGATATGGATAATAATGAAGGGCGTTGTGGTCTTCCCTAGTGAAAAAGAGGAGATTTTAATGTGATTCAATTCCCATAGGTATGTCGTGTAAGGGTTGATCGTGTATGTAGACCAATAAACCAAAATGGTCCAACTCTTGTAGGCTGGATAGATTCTTAGTGTCAAGGTCTTGGGAACAACAAGATCCTCAGGATTCACAACTCATCATCCAGAGAGTGGCTTCAAATCACTTTCCTATTATTATGGATGTTGTGGTTCCATCAAAGAGGCCAACCCCTTTTAGATTTGAAAATAAGTAACTACCCCTTGTTGTCTCTTTTTCAAAGTTGGGACCAAGCCATATTCTCGGGGTGTACGAAAACCTTATGGAGGCTCCTTCCCTTTGCCATTACTTGGGGGCTTTGGTTGGAGAGAAATAGAAGAATTGTCAAAGAAGTGACCTATTCTTTTCAAGACGTGGTTCTTAGAATTATTGGATTTTTTTTTGGTTGTAAATTGTGTCCCAAATTCAAAGGTGTTTTTTTTCAAGGAGTTTGTTTTTAGATGGGACTCCTTATGTGATTAGTTGTTTCCTTATGGTGGGTCATCTCGACCACCTTTTGTAATGTTTTCTTTTATTAATAAATTTACACTTATCAAAAAAAATTATATAATAACTAGCATTAGAGGTATTAATATCTTCTGACTTTTGTATTAAGTGTTATTTCTCTCTCTCTCTCTCTCTCTCTCTCTCTCCTCTCTCTCTCTCTCTCTCTCTCTCTCTCTCTCTCTCTCTCTATATATATATATAAGACCTACAACTAGGGTTGGAATCAGTTTCAATCCCTTCCATAAATTTTCTTCATCTCTCTCTTCTTTTCTCAAAAGCCTAGATTTTACATGGTGTTAGAGCATATCGTGTGATCTAGGGATTGTAATTTTAATTTCTTCCACTTTTCTTCCAATTTTTCTTTTGATTTTATGTTGAAATCATCCTTGTTGATCTGATTGAAGTTTGAGAGATTGTTGGCATTTAAATAATCCTCCACAGGGAGGGGTATTGTTTATGGTCTTTGATAAGTATATATCCTCATGTGAATCTAAAGAGCGATTTCAATGGGTTTGATACTATTTTGAGTAGTTTTTTTGTATTCTGCATCGTGGAGAGCTTTTGCTACAATGTTTGGGGGTAATGAAGACTGCAAATTTTCACTACAGCCTATTATGGCCTAGTCAATTTCCTAGAGTGCAGTTTTCTTCAGTACTCTCAATTTTTGGTGGGGAAAATTTCTATACAAGGTATTTTTCTTCAGTTTTTGTTGGGGCAATTTCTCCATAAGGTATTTTTTTTCTTCAGTTTTTATTGGGACAATTTCTCCATAAGCTAGTTTCCCTTAGATATTTTTGGGGGCAATTTCTCAAGAGGGCCATTTATTGGAGGTTACTCGTGCACTATTGTACCATATGGAAGTTCCCAAAACCTTTTGGAGAAATGTTATCCTCACAGCCTGTTACCTAATCAACCACATGCCTACTCCTATCCTTGAAGGTAAATCTCAACATAAGGTGTTGTTTCTTGATAATCCGTACTTTCATCTTACTCCATGTGTTTTTGGTTTTGTCTCCTTCATTCATCATTTGGGTCCTTATCGGGATAAATTGGATCCATGTGGATTGAAATGTATTTTCCTTCGCTATCCTTGTATACAAAATGATTATAAATGTTATAGTCTTGTTTTACGTAAACATTATGTGTGAACCGATCCTCCATATTTCGAGTCAGTTCCATATTTTGTGATATATTTCTGATGAATTTATAAGTATTTTTGTTCTTTCGTTGCCTATTCTTGTTACCATCTTTGTTGTTCCTCATCTTAAGGTTTATATTTGTCAACAGAGAGCGACCTCTATGACTATCATTTACCATCTACTGTTCATCAAGAGATCTAGATTACCTATTTTTCTTCGTGAAGGTACTTGCTCTTGTGTCACTTAGCATCATATTGCTAACTTAGTTTCATATGTTTCATTATCTTCTTCATTGTTTTGTTATGTTTCATCGTTGCCCTATGTTTTTTCCCAAGTACCTTTAGGATATTTTATCTCATGCGGGTTGGACGGCGTGAATGGAAAAGGAAACGACTACACTTTATAATAATAGAACATGGAATCTTGCCTCTCTTCCATCCAAGAAAAAAGTTATAGGTTGCATATCATGTTTATTGTTAAATTTCACCTTGATGGCATAGTTAACAGGTTGAAGGTTCACCTGGTTGCGAAGGGTTATACATAGACATATAGTGTGGATTATGCAAAGACTTTCTCACCAATGTTTAAGGTTGCATTGATGCATGTATTTATTTCCTTAGCTACTACATTAGGATGGCCTCTATACCAACTTGATGTGAATAATTCTTTTTTGTAGGGTGACCTGCACAAGGAGGTGTATATAGAGAAATCACCTCGATTTATTGTTTAGATAGAATTAGGCAAGCTTTGCAACATGAAGAAGACTCTTTATGGTTCGAAGCAGTCCCCAAGAGCACTGTCAAGGAAATTCAATGATGCAGTATTTAAGTTTGGAATGTCAAGATGTAAGACAGATCACTCAAACTTTCATTTTCATTCTACCGATGATGGATGTATTCTTCTAGTTATATATGTTGATGATACTGTATCGACAGATAGTGATGTCAGAGAATTGGGTGCATTGAAGTGGCTCATTCGACTAGTCGCATAAGTCTTTCAAAGAGGAAATACACATTGGATCTTCTAGACGAGGTTGATTTACTTCGATCCAAGCTTGTGGACACACCCATAGATCTTAATCAAAAGTTGACTACTAATAAGGGATTCTTCTAGTGATGCTAAAAGAGTGTTGTGGAGGCTTACTTTGTTTACAATTTGCTGGGTTATTTGGAAAGAGTGTAACAACAGGTGTTTTGAAGGGAAAGAACTGTTGGCTTTAGAGGTGTCCCTTACAGTGCTTTCATGTATCTTTTTTCTGCTCCAAAGTTCTCTTTGAGTTTAGGGGTGTGTTTTTTGATGATTTTGTGGCTAGATGGAATTGGGTTTGTAGTATTTCGTGTTAGTAGTCATCGCTGTACCTTTAGTTGGTCTTCTCGACCACTTATTCAATAAATTTTGTTATCTATAAAAAAAAAAAATGGATACTTTTTGCATGAAATGGGCATGTGCAAGAGGCTTTTTGGGAAGCTGAATTATCTCATTATCACCAGATCAGACATTTCCTTTGTTTTAAGTATAGCAAGTCAGTGTATGGAAGCTCCTAGTGCAGAACATTTGGCTCTACAGGCCGTGGCATACTTATTTTATTAGGCTAATGGATTTTGTTTTTCTTTTTTGAAATAAAAAATCCGACTTTCAGATAAATTCTAATCTAGAATTAGTTTTGCTTCCTCGTCATCCATTGCCCACCTTATTAATTGTCAGTTTAACTAAAGAACAACAAAGTAACATAATTATTGAATCCAAATTCCAAACGAATGAAAATGTAGATAAAAAACCAGCTAAAATTAGAACAAACCAAGCTTGTAAACTATACTGGTTACAATTTACAGAAAAGTGAGCAATTTGAGGTACAATTGACTTCAATACTTACTTAGATCTCGCCCTAGAAGGAGAAGAATCGGTTACAGAAAGTACACTGTCGCTGCTCTGCTTATCAACGCCACTGCTAGCTGAGACCTCTAATTTCTTGTGCTCAAAAACCCTAGATTTTGATTTCGAACCAGTAAGTGTTCGTGGAAAAACTAGGGTTTTCGAGAATCCACGATGGAAACCCTCATCGAATGAGAAATTCCTGATTTTGATTGGAACAGTTCGACTTGAGATAGCCGCCATTGTTGTCTGTGGACGCACACTTGTGTTACAGCTGAGATCTTACAAGTTATAATTTTTGGGCCTTTTATGTGTTTCGTGCATTTGTACTTACCGATTTTACCCTTGTTGTTTTTCTGAAAGGACTGATGGGATCGGCTCTTGTTGAGTCACCATTTGAACGGGTAGGAGTAAATCCGACTTTACAGCATTCTTGATTCAAGTATACAACCATGTTTTAAAACCCGGTATTTCGTACAAGTAGTTATAAAAACACCCCACCAAGTAATAAAGGCAACCCACACATAACCAACTTATTTTGACTTATATGAGTTAAAAGTTTCGAAATGAACTAATTTTTAGTGAGGATGATCTTTATAATGAGTAGATCACCCTCACCAAAAATCAGCCAATTTCGAAACTTCTGACCCCATCAAAATTAGTTTACAAAAAAAAAAATGAACGATTTAAGGTTCTTGACCTCGTTTTGATGGGATTAAAAATTTCGAAATTGGCTGATTTTTAGTAAGGATGACCTCCTCACCAAAAATAAGATCATTTTGAAACTTTTAACTCATATAAGATAAAATAATTCAACTATGGTGTGAGTTGCCCTAATTAATTTGTGAGGTGCTTTTATAATTATCCATTTCGCATAGTCTTGATTCTAGTGTAACAAGTCAAATTATTTAAATCGATTTAAGTATTTGTGAGATTTGTGTTATCAAGATACTCATAAATCTCAACCATTTGAATTTTGTGTTTAAAGGGTTGGGGTCTTGTGTTTTTTTCCTTAGTAGTCAACGGATCCTAACCATTAGTATTTTAAAAATAATTATAATTTCCAACAATGTTGCACACGATGTCCTCTATAATTAAATTCACAATCATAGAATTTGAAAATTTACTTGAAAGACCTTGGCAGAGGGACTTCTTTCTAATTAATCCATGAATTTTGGGCTGTTACTTGATAATCCATTTATTAAAAAATAAAAATTCTTAATGATCTTTCAAATTCATCTCAAGTTATAATATTTTTGAAATACCCATTTTTTCATCTTCTTCACGTACTTAGGTTTTCCAATGATGATTCCAATTATTTTCGATAATTTTTTATTGTGAATGACGAATGAAAATGATATATTTTTAATTTTGAACATTTAAATGTATTTTATAATTTATTTCAATGATTTATAACAAAAAATGAAGAACGAAGTCAAGATTCAAAATTTTTTATGTGGCCCCACAAACGCTAACACAAATCCCCATGTCAGATCTTTGAGGTACTAGGTGACATTTCAAAATTTCGGCATGGTCTACTTTGTTTATGTTAGCATTTCAAGGCGTTCAACCTGCACCTGATAAACAACATACAATCATACATATACATACATAATATAATAACTAGCGGAAGCCTATATACATCTAATATCGTACGATAGATCAGAGTACGGAAAAATAAATTAATATACAAGATTATACAGAACTCCTCACTCTAACAAAAGTCCTAACGCTCAGGACAAAATCAATAAGACTATCTGGATGAACTGACACCACTAGGAGAGTATAGCCCCAATACTCACCAGGTAACGGACTCTAGTCGTTTATCCGACCTACCAGATAGTCCTCACTCGTGTTCTACACCTGCTTCGCCAAGCTCTGGATCTGAAACTAAAAAAATAGAAAAGGAAATGGTGATTAACAATGGTTACCCAGTAAGGAAGAAAACAATTTTTGCCAATAACCTCTCATAACATTAATGAATAAACATACTGAATCATTTTAAAATATGCAAAATTTTACAGAAGAAACTATGATTAATTGGTGCATATAGTCAGGGATGAGCAACTAAACATTTTAAAACTCACATTACATCGATCAGCAATACTCACTATAACATTTTCTTTTTATACAAATCTAATTGATCAAATGAAAATATTAAACATGCATTTCATTTTATATATCAAAATAAGACAACAGATACATAATACACAATGGTGGAGTACTGGAATTAGAGAGTCGGGATTCACGACTGGATTGCTCCCAGTTGGGACATGATGTTATAATTTTTCTCTGACTTTTAGTTCCTAATTTTGTGATCGATCGTTGCATTTACCACACTTGGTTGACCATTTATCCGGCTCGGGCTGGACATTTGACGTGACCGTAAGCAATGGGTCTCTTTTCGATGTGGCAGAACGTTTGACTACTATAGATTGTTAGTGATCACTGACTAATCATCTTCGTCTATGCCTATCAGGCGTGCATGTGATTCCCAAATATACAAACCATTCGTATACGATCACATTTACATTACAAGTTCACTGGTAAATATAGAGATGAATAAACCCGGATTCCAGTTGTGACTCCACTCTCATATGCGTCCCATACTACGTATGAGCTCGGTGGTCCCTATCGTACATCCCAGGATAATACACCACTCCGGATGATATGACGCACTATCCCTTCAGGCATTTACAAACTCTTTAACAGCTCACAAAATAGCTACATATATATATTATTTTCATTTGAAAATAAAAGAGAAATTAACAATACAAGGTTAAGAATGGATATCCAATTTCTTACCATGCAATTATGATCAAACGGCCTAAAATAAATAATAGAACAGAAACGTAAACAGCGCCTCGCGTTAACAGAAATTTAAATAAACATGCAACCAATCATTATCCTTGGATATCCCTTCACCAACCTACACACAACATTATAATGTAAAATGCAGACATCACCCCTCAGGTGTGACTATGGCATTTTACCGTTTCACACCCTTTTTCCCTTTTTTTTTTCGATTTTTGTAGTTCTCAATCTTTCAAAAATAATATTCACTTTCTAGTATTCATTAACTCAATACGATGAATATTAAATATTTTTTTTTCTTAAGTATGAAATTCATTTTTATCCATACATTGAAAAATTACATAACTTAAGTCAAAACGGGGTCCGAGCGATGAACATGACCCAACTGACGGAAATAACTCGATGAAATATCCTACCCACGTATAATTTGTTATAAAATAAAGTTAAACATATCAAACATGCAAGTTCTGACGTGAATTTGAAATAACTAATTGAATTCGATATTTTTAAAAACTCACCACAAATTTTTAATAAAATTCTAAATGCAATTTTCACAATCTATGATTACTAATAG
>NW_028237314.1:0-32153 GCF_017979445.1 Akebia trifoliata
AGAATGAGAAAGAGACGATGCAGTCGATCGATGAAAATGTGAAAGAAAGAGAAGACGAAAACGTGGTCCACCGGCCGCGGATTTTGGATTTTGAAATTCGACGGGCCAGGCCCAACAAATTTTTTTTTATATAAATTCGGGATTTTGACGTAGTGTGATGATACTAAAAATTGAGGATAAACAAATGATGTTGATCATTTTATGATCCAAATATGTTTGCTTATCATTTGGGGTAGGAAATCGATTGACGTGTCCATTAAATTAGATGTTAGAAAAATACCTAGGAATTGGATCTTTTGGAAAGTCCGACTGAAGACGTTAAACTTAGTGTTGCTTGAGAGGCAACCAATGTGTTAATGGTTTTTTTAGGATACATGGTGTAGTTATGATTTCTTTATTTTCTTATAATTATTGGCTTCCATGTAAACCTTAGTCTCCATTCTTTATCTCAATTTGAACTCATCAAAAACGAGTATAAGGGTTGAACATTTTCAAGAATTTTATCGAAAAATTTATTTTTCTGAAAAAATTCTATTTAAAAAAAAACCCTCCAACCCTAATCCTTTTCTCATTCTCTTCCTATTCAAGCCAACTTTCAATCAAACCAATCAATCAATGCTATTAGGACTGTAGATAGGTCAACAATTGTTGATTGAGTAATAAAAACAGATGTTGACCTATATTAAGGAAAATAAGGCACGTGCAAATGTGCGGACTGCTGAAAGTTCAAATTCAGATTAGGATTTCTTTTTTAGATTAAGATTTCTTTCTTTCTTAGATTAGAATGTTTTTAGTTTCTTAGTTAGGTTGTTTTTCAATTCTTAGGTAGGATTTCTTTTATGCAAAACTATTTTGAAAATTATCATTATTATAACTTTTATATAAAAGTAAAACACGTGCACACACACACACACACACAAATTTAAATAAGCATGTGTATGTGATTGGCATACTCATGTTTATTGATGATTTTTATCAATGGGATCTGAATATTTTTCATCATGCCTTCATTTAAATCTCTTGGAGTACTATGATTGAACTGCTCTTTAGTTTGTTTATAGCTTTTATTTTCTTTTCAATTAAAATTTTGAGACACCTGTCTCACAAGAGACTTTTTGTATTTTAATAAATTGAGGTGTGGATGATAGTTGGAAAAAAAAGGTGTAAAACTTTGAATTATTTGAGAAAGGGAGAAATAATGGAATATAAAAATCAATAAATTAGGTAGTGTCATGTGATTCATGGAACTTACAAAATTTGAGGTTGGGACGTTGGGGTTAGAATTCATTTATTAAACCAATGCACTTATTTTAAGTTTAGTACACATATCACTTTCATCTTCTAAGGTCAATTCCTCTCATACTTCAATTACATGGTGGAAAACTATTTTTAGAAGGGGAGCAACTTGAGACGGGAGTGGACGCATAAGAAGTTGACATTCATCACTCTAAATACCTTGTCGGTTATTTTCCCTTAAATGCATGTGTCTATGTTGAAATTGGTGTAATTTATTATTTTTTTCCTATTAAATTAATAGATGCATGATAAATCTATATATAGATTTTTGAATGTGATGTTTATACATTATATGTCAAATGTGCTTGTGAGGGAAATAAATAATAATTATGAAATGATTGAGTTACCTTGTGTGATTGACATGAAAAGGATTGATTATCCATGTGTATTTACCTTAAATTCCCTCAAGGAATATCCCACATTATGGGTCGAACTAATGTGAAAATCGACCAGGATAGTGAGGCCGAACTAGTGTGAAAATCGAGTCATATGTTGAATGTATTACTATATTTTAAATATGAAAGGCTTGGGTGATTTGCATGTTGTATGTTATGCATTTGCTTTATCGTTGAAATTTTCAGGAGGGAACTTCTAATGAGTTTTCAAACTCATGTTGTTGAATTAAATCTTTTCCAGATATTTGATTGATGAAGGAAATAAACAAGAATGTTCGCGAATAACTCTCGGAGACTTAGATTGTTGATTTTATCCTTATATTATGTAGACTTGTGATCTTGTGGACTTAGAAAATTCTACTTAATTAGAGTAATGGGATTTGTATTATTTTTAATTTCTAAGTTTATAAACTTATTTAAAAGATGTGGAATTCATGGGGGTTTAATATGGATGAATGTTATGTTGGATTTTAGAATATTGAGATAATGATTAATGTTGTGGACGTTTACTAAATTTCATTTACTAGTATTTATTCCTTAATGTAAAAGAATATAAAAATATGTTACACTAGAACCAATTGAATTAAATAATTTGTAAAAAAATCTACAAGAAGGCAAAACTGATGAAACCAATTGCAATGTCTCACTGACCTCCATATGTTTTCGTGAAAAACATTTCAAAGTAGTTAAAACATTTCAAATATTTTTTTGAGAAATGTTTCCCAAGAAAATGTTGTTGAATTGTTAACAAAAAAATGTCATACTCTATTTTGTGAAATTATTTGACCAATTAACTATTTGAATTTTTCAACGTTTTAGAGTCTAAATTGAAATATTTCGAGTCTACTTCCTTATAAAATTAACCACATATATTATTTATTTATACATTAATTGTTATAGAATTTTGTTGTCAACGTTTCATAATCTGATTTTGTACCATACTTGGTTTTATAAACGTTTTACAAGATAAAAAGTTAGAGAAATTATTCTTCTGTATTTTTTTTAAAAACCCAACTTCTTAGGTTTTCTAACCATATAGGCCACATTAATTTTCACCCAGAATTGAATATTTTAAAAATCCGTGAACTTGGAGTTACATATTTCAAAACAGAATTCTGGGTTCGTAAACATTGATTAAAAAGTCTGTATCAATTAGAAAATAAAAATGATAAGAGATTTCTATATTTTTAATTTTTAGGTAATTGAATTAAAAGTATATAGGAAAAAGAATCAAGACCGTTAGAGATATAGATTTTAAGTTATGGATTTTAAAGTGACGAAAGGTCAAGCTGTGTAGTTTTCTGTTTTGTGTTTTTAAAAATGAGAAGTTATAATTTGAGCCATCTAGAAATTATTATTGGACAACAATAATATATAAAACTTTTCTCTTACCCCTGAGTTTTGGATTGGAGTTTAGACCGTGCGTGTTGGATACGGATTTTCAGAATTCGGGCTTGAAAAGTTCCCAATCTTTCAACTTCCTTAGGCCAAAATCCCAATAGATATCCTCCCCATTACATATTACATAGTACTACATGCTATGTTTTTTTTTTTTCAATTATAGAGAAACTGAGTAAGAATAGGGATTTTTTTTTCTCTAATTGAGGACTCACATAACCCTTTAGAATTTGGAATTTATCTTCTTCTCCAACTCAGGAAATACATTTGAAATGCCTCTCCACACATTGCACCCCTAGGATATGTAGACCTACTCACTATCCCATCATAAATTCTTCTCTAATATCTGTCTGCAATCACTTTTCTCTAGAGACTAGATTTCTCTTCACCTCACCTCCAAATTTTTGCTACTTATGATTTAACTTGTAAGCATTACCTTCAATGTCCTTAATAAGAGATGTAATGCCTTTGGTTTTTTTTATTTTTTATTTTTTTTTCCAATTTTCGTCTTGTACGTGTCGATTTATATCTCCTAATTTAGTACCCTTTATTAATGCCTCATAGGAGGAAACTACCCTGTTGAAGGAGATTTGCTTGTAATTGGTGGGTCCATGCTTTATGCAATCAGTAATGTTAGTGAGGTATGCTATATCGGTACACTTTCGCTAAATTTACCAGTTTATGTTTTATCATTATTGAAATTAAATGTTCACATGTTTACCTTACTAACATTTGATAAAATTTCTTTTCTTATTTTTAATGATGGGATTTAGCTGCAAAAGTGGATATTCTTTCAATGGAAGGAAATTGCCTAGAATTTGTGTTTTACATATCTAACATAGGAGATTTTGTTAGTTTTAGAAGTTAAATTCTCGCACTATCACATTCAGTAAATTGAATGTCTCGAAGAAATATCAAAGGGATGAGGGACTTCAACAGATTTGTGAATAGATACTCTCTTATGGATTTTCCCCTCGTGGGTAGATGGTTTATGCGGTCTAACAACCAAGAGACCCCAACAATGTCTAAACTTGATAGATTCCCAGTGGGTGGTCCTTGGGAAGAGAAGTTTCATAATTTGATACAATCGGCAACTTCCAGACCTGTTTTAAATCATGTTCCTATTCTTTTGGAGGCGGGCGAACCTAGATTGCATCCATTGCCATTTAGATTTGAGAATATGTGGCTTAAACATCTAATTTTTTTGGATTTGGTTAAAGATTGGTAGAATGATTGCTCCTCGATTGGGAATCCTGGTTGTGTGTTCAAGAAGAAACTTAAGTTCTAAAAGATAAGTTGAAGGTTTGGAATAATAAGGTTGTGGGCAAAATTGAGGTTAAGAAGTTGGAGTTCCTCAATAATATCGATTTTTTGGATGCTAAAGAGGAGGAGGGTGATTTGAGTATGGAAGATCGCTAAAATTGGAATTTCAAAGGATTGATGGAGGAGATTAGTTGGAAACAAAATTCCAAAATCAAATAATTGAAAGAAGCGGATAATAATACAAAGTTTTTTCACAGTTGTGGTGAAAACTTTAAACGATGCTAGGATTGATGGCGTTTTGATAAACCGCTTGCAAATGTTTTAGGGAGGGTTTTGATGGAATTACCAATGGTTAAAAACCACCTCTGAAAAGCCTCTATTTTGTAGTGACAAGAATAACTATCAGTCAAAATTAATTAGTAAATATAAAAGGGTACCCTTTATACCAAGGTTGTACTACTACATTAGCGAAGATATTAATGCTCCCAACGTATCGATTCTGATTTCTTTAATCTACTAGTTTGATGCAACTTTCTAACAATAAAATGCTATCAAGAATCATCAACTTTGAGAGTTGTCTATAGTTTTGGTGATGATGTTTAAATTCATGTATTAGTATTCTTTCATGTCTATAAGCACACAAAAAAGAAAAAAAAATGTAACGACGAAAATAAATATGAAACTAGGAAAAAGAACTCGGCAATTTGGTGATTAATTGGTAAATGTTAGTTTATCAACAATTTAATAGGCAACTACCCAACTAGCAGATTTTGTGGAAAAATTTGTGAATTTTGTGACAATTGGCACATCTCTAATACAATAAGCTAGACTTGAACCCGCAACCTCAAAGTTGTCTTCCAACGTGTCAAACCAACTGATTGAGCTATGGATCTAAGCCCACAACTCCAATACAAAAGAATCAATCAATCATGTTTAACAGCAAGGTAAATGTGACTGTATAATCATTCAAGTTGTCTCTTAGGATTTTCAAGGCTTTACGTTTGGGTGGCAATTTTCTCAGTTTTGACCCAAATGACTTTTGATTATATTAAGTTTAAATGTAAAAGTGGGGCATTTGCTGGGTCCAATATTTGTGTCGAACCACTTGTGCTATACCTCCTCTCATTAAAATATTAAAGATTTGTTTCCTTCGAAAAGTTCCCTCTTTTTTTATCATCCGTATTTTCTCAAACCCATAAAATATATAACATTTTAGTAAAGGGAACACTATTAATTTGAATCTTTACCAACATTCATCTACCAAAAATATTATTGAAAATAGTTACATAGAATCCATAGCATTTTGAAAGTAAAACGCTTTTAAATTATGAATATTATTAAATGCCACATTAAAACCCTCTTGAAAATCATTTTTATTGTAGTGAATATTGTTCGTCTATACCCTGAATTTTTGTAAGATATACTCCTAATTTCTTACATAATTGGAGTAAGGGCAGAAAAATAAATTATTCTTGGTGCTTGAAGTTACTCTTTTGTTTGCTCTAATATTTTGGACCCATATCTTTAGTATGATTGTCAATGTTACTTAATTCAATCGAGTTATTAGGTACATAACAATTTTGAACTCAGACAATACATTATTTATTAATATTACTCTTGTAGATAGATTAATAACATATTGAACATATAAGTGAGAAAGCAACTTTAGTTGGTTGGAGGCCATGTTACTGAAGTGCAAATATGAGGAGATTTCAATTGATGTTAGTGATGTGTAATATTATTTCTTAAAAACAATTGACATTATTCTTTTGAAAATCTTATAACAATTCATATGCAACTCGTGGATTTTACTAGTATTAAAAAAATGAGAATGTTTATATTTTATAGGTATATAAAAAAAAAAAAAAAGCCTCAAATGTCTTATTTCTTAAAACATGGACTAAAAGATTTTCTTGAATTTTTTTGAATATTTTGAAATCTACTTTTTAGATCTTTTTTCTTATGAGCACCTTGGAAGCATTGTTCCATAAAATGCCTAAAACACCTTTTAAAGCATAATTCAAATTTTAAAAAAGAAAAAAAAAATCATTTTCATTACATGTGTGATTTTTAATCTTGAAAAAATATCATGTCGTTCATGAATAATATTAAAATGATTCATCTAAGTCGTCTCATTATCTTAGATTATACAATGTTATTATTATTATTATTTGATATTCTTGAGCCATAACAAAACATAATAAAAAGAAGAAGAAGAATAAAATGGGTGAATCAAACAATTGATCTTAATTCATTCACGAATGATACTAAGATGACTCAGGCAAGTTGTAACAATCTTAAACGATTTCTTAACCATAAGACATGCAAGACATAGCCATGATTTTCTTTTTAAGGGACAAACTACAATACCTCAAATTTTTTTAATAAGAAGAAAAACATATCAATATATATTTTTAAATATTGTACAATTGAGAGGGAATTTAAAGATCCTGACAAACAAATGAGATATAAAAAGATTTATCCAAAAGTAATCATTTCGAATTTTGTCGCTTCTACCAAAGAATTTTTTAAGAATTGTCCTTGTCACTTCAACAAGTTTTGATGTTGTGAGAATGTTGCATGCTCCTTCAACTTTGTCGATGTTGATGCTCTTCAAATTTTCACTACCAAAGGGAGAAAAAATTGAGATCAATGCTCTTTCCTAAAGTAAAAGAATTGACTATTCTAACATGTGTTTTTGAGTGATTTCGACATGCCCCTCTATGTTTCGGCCAATGTTACATATACTTCCTTGTGTTCTTTGGATGACAACCCCACTCTAAGCTAGATCTTCTCGTATGACAAACATAAATAACATAAAATACCCTTATCTTCAACCTCTTCTAAAAAATCCTCCTAAAATCAATCACCCTCAACTTATTAATTTTTTTACTTTACTTTTCAACCATAAGATTATATTTTCTTCAATGATATTTAATTTATGGACAAGTAGAAATTTGAATTTCTAAGTAGAAAAATCAATGGTTTTTATAAGACATGGAAGATGAGTTTGAATAAGTTTAAATTAGTCATCCTTAGAGGTTAACAACTAGAATATGACAAATTTTTAAGATAATCCCATCTTCAATCTCAATATTTCATTTCCTTCAACCTTTCAAATCTCAAGATTATATAGGATTATTGGGAGAGTAAAACAATAGATTTTTAGTACAAAAAATCAAGGATTTTCTACAAGCAGTTGAATATGATGGATTGAAGATGAGATTGAATTAGTTAAAAATAGTTTACAATTAGAGCTTAACAGTTTGAAGACGACAAATTTCTTGGGAGGAAAATCATGGGATTTTGACAAAAGGATAAAGAGAATATTAGGTCTCTCATACAATACCTTGGTCAAGGGGGGTGTGCAAGCAGTTTGAAAATATGGGGTATCTCTAGTGATCAAAATATAGGGGGTATCTCTAAAGTTAAAAATAGTTTACAATTAGAGCTTAACAGTTTGAAGACGACAAATTTCTTGGGAGGAAAATCATGGGATTTTGACAAAAGGATGAAGAGAACATCAGTTTAAGTTGGTCTCTTGTACAAAACCTTGGTCAAGGGGAGTGTGCAAGCAGTTTGAAAATATGGGGTATCTATAGTGATCAAAATATAGGGGGTATCTCTAAAACTTCAAAAATGCAAGGGGACGAGGTTACGAGGCATGTTATCACTCAAACAATGAGATACCTATGTATTTAAAACTAGGGAAAATTACTTAAAGGACCCTGCGAAGGGACTTTTTTTTTTTTAAATAGTCCTTACGTATTGGGCAGTCTCTTAGTAAACTTTTTTTTTAATAGTCCCTAGATCTCATCTCCCACATTTCTAACGATTGAATGTCCTAATTGTCCGGATTCATTATTTTTATAAAAAAAAAATTGGATTTTTGGCATCTTAATCGAATTTCAGAGACTCCATTCTATCGAAAAGAATTTAAGAAGTAAGAAGTCATTTGCAAAGGTGAGTTCGATAATACATAAAAAGTGGTGAGTTCGACAATAAAAGTTGTATATTTGACAATAAATAAAAAGAGATCAATTCGATAATAAATAAAAAGTGGGTGAACTCGAAAATAAATAAAAAGCAGTGAGTTCACCACTAATGAGGGACCATTAAGAAATAAAAAAAACTTCAGTAAATGTCATATCAAACTACCACTCAAACCTTAGGAAATATTTAGAAATAAATCCCTTTGTCAAAGTCCTTTTAAGTATTTTTCCTTTAAAATTAATGATATGCCCTTTCACCCAACAAATTTGGGGCATTTAAAATTTACATCATCTTAATACCATATTTGATCTATTGATCATTCATATTTGAGGATCATTATGAAAAAAAAAATTTCTTCAAGTAAGATACTTCATTAACGTTCATTGATTTCCTAGATGGAAGAAGAAAGCTGGCCTATCTTTTCGAATATTCAAAGTTAAAAACTAAAAAAGGGGAAATACTTAATAGACCCTACAATATGGTCGTCTTTCTAAATGCACCCTACGTGTTATGACGGTATCTTAAAACTTTTTTTTTTTTTTGTTGCTTAATGAGATCAGTGGTTAACAATTAGCATTTAGTATAAGAAGGGATTTAAGGGGGTTTGAACTTGAAACCCTGAGAACAACCTCCACAAGGTCTTACCTTCTTCTCGCGATATCTTTACCTAATTAGCAAAACCTTTCTTTCTTAATACCCCTCGTCATGATAAAACATCAAATTCAAATTCCCAAGATTGACATTACAACTTGATAGATCAATCATTCAAATGTTGAGACCGATTATTGGCAAGCGTTGATCTCAACTACAATAAAAAGTTAATCTCAATGATTTGCATTGTGGAAAGGAGGTAGGGGCATATAGAAACAGAAACCAGCGGGAATTTAGAAAGAAGTCCCTCTGAGGGTGAACCATTGGTCTGAAGAAAACCGGCGGTCCATAGGCATTTACCGGTTCATGAACCGAGCAAACTTCCAACTCTTTGTTGACTAAAGAGTCCAGCTTTTCCTTTCATGAACATTAGGGTTTAAACCTCAGCAGCTGGTCGTCCTTCCCGCGCTTAACCTTCAAGGGTTTAAGCGATTCTAGGGTTTCGATCTCGCCATGGAAGTAGACATGGAGACCTCTCCAAGCTATTTCGATCCAGAAGACCTTGCCTCAAGAGAGCAGTTCCGTCGTTACGGGTAAATCTTTTGTTTCGATCCAATTTTCATTAAATTCTGAATTTGTTATAACAGTTGATTAATTCAATCGAAAATCTAGGTTAAAAAAATCTCAATTAAACCCTAATGTGCAGGAAAAGACATTCTGCTTCAAACATTTTGCCTCACCAAGAAAATACATCTTCGAAGCTCTTCTACGATGGACAAAACATTCATATAAGACCAAATGCTGCACTTTTTCTCGAAGAAATCAAACAAGAGGTCGAGAATTTGGAACCCGATGGGTTGGAAGGAACACCAGCTAAGCCACTCAAAAGGCGATCCTCTGTTGATGATGGTGTGGTTGATTCCATTCGAGGAGTAGGTAGCCCGTCGCTACGATTTTGTGGGGGTTGATCTCTTTTTAATTTTTCTGGGAGTATAATTAATATAATTTTCTTTCTGATCTTCTTGTTAATATATTTTTCTCATTCATTTTAATGCTTCTCCTTTTGTTTTATTGGATTTCATACTTACTATTATTATTATTATTAGTATTATGTTGGAGTTAAAACTCAAATTGTAAATCCTGGTTGTGGCTAGTTGGGCTTCCAGGTTTGTCTGTTTTAATTGATCTTTTAAAGGTACATTTTGAATAGCACGACAAAGAACTAGTGTATTGTTGCATTAACATGTCTATGTTTTGTACGGAATTGTAGACGTCTATTGAATTAGGTCATCAACTAGGATGCATACTTGATTTGACTAGGGAGGAGGAATTGATTTCGACGTTCTGAAAATGAGATAAAATTATGCATGGTGTGGGATGACTGAAGGCTTCCAGAAATTTAGATTAAGTTTCCTACAGAAAATATGAAGTTTGAAACTCAAAACTTAACGGTGTAAAACCCGTATTCTCCTTTGAGTAACTGTCACTGAAACTCATATGAGTTATGTTTGATTGGGTCTTAGGGGCCTAGTGGCTTATGTGTTAATACATTTCTGAACTCTTCTGCCTTTTAGTGATCAGCTCCAAATTTATTTTTTTGTTCATTTTCATTTTTTTTTCCATTTAATTACAGTGTCATCCTGCGTGTAGATTAGCATAAATTTTCATATCCTTATTGCGTATCTCATGATCAACAGTCTGCATTTTGCAGGATTGATGCCTATCCCCGATCTGATATTACGGTTTGAGAGGGTGTGCCAAAATGTTTCAGAATCACTTAGGTGTGTCGAACACCTGAAGTCTGTTATACTCTGTGTTACAATGTGGATTTTATGCTACTGGCTTCTTTTTCTCCTTTTAATTGAGTATTGACATACACCCATCTTATCATCATCCTCATTAGTGACAATTTTAACTCATCCATGCCTTCTCTGAAGAAGAAGAAGAGAGCATCCATGGCTCTTGAGGTTGTTGTTTCTGTGGTGACGGATAAACTTTTTAACTTCATCAGCGAAGAAGTAGCTTCCCTACGTCATGTTGGAGACAAAGCCAAGTGGTTCCAAAGAGAACTGAGGGATATGCAACAATTCTTACAAGATGCAGATAACAAGCAACACAATAATCCAAACGTGAAGAATTGGGTGAATGATGTCAGAAAAGTAGCTTTCCATGCGTAAGACATCTTCGAGACCTACATCCTTAACAGAACACTACAAAAGAGGAGGAATTTCTTATGCAGGTATGCTTTTTTCCTTAACGGCATATATACCCATCATGTGATTGGCATAGAGATTGAACAGATCCAAACCAAATAAGTACACTACTAAACAGGAGAAATTTTGTATACAGGTTTGCTTTTAAATTTAATGACCTATATACAAGCTGTATGTTTGGCAAAGAGATTGAACGGATCCAAAATAGTATCCGCGAGATCTCCGATCATCGGTCAACCTATGATATTGAAGCCATTGGAGGAGGAAGCAGAGAAGCATCAAGCTCTGCAAGTGAAAAGTTGCGCAAGTGGAGACGAAATGTTGCTCATAATTATGATGAAAATCAAGTTGTTGGTCTAGAGAATGATGTAAACGCCCTAAAAGCTCGATTAATTGGGCAGCCCTCACGACGATGTGTGATTTCAATCGTTGGAATGGGGGGTTTGGGTAAAAGTACCCTCGCCAAAAAAGTTTACAATTGCAATGAAGCGAAGAGCCATTTTGAATGTCGTGTTTGGGTTGATGTATCTCAAGTATTTAATGCTAAAGACCTTCTGCAGGAAATAGTGGAGAAGTCCATTCATCCTAATCCAAATTCTTCTACATCTTCTCCACCACTAAACAAGGTTCGTCGACTCTCTGTTCATAAATTTTCTGAGAAGCATTTTGATCAATGTATTCGTTCTGCATTTTACTTTTTGTCATTAGATGATATAATTATGCATGGAGCCATTCTTAGCGGTATGGATTTTGGAATGCTTAGAGTGCTTCATCTAAGTTTCAATGGTTATCTCAGTAGAAGTAAGTATCCTTGCTTGCCCAAGGCAATAGGGAAACTTATTCATTTGAGGTACTTGGGGCTGAGATATGTGAAAGTGAAAAAGTTTTCATCGATCATAAACAAGTTCAAGAACCTAGAATTCTTAGATCTGAAATATGTTATCTTCAATTGTGCCCGTGATGCGATTTCAAAGTTGGACCACTTGCGACACTTGAAGTTTAGCAGCTGGGAGGACTTTCTATTAGATCCACCAAGAGGGAATGACTCTTCTTCTATAAGGAATCTTCAAACGCTGCAGGGGATACTCATAGACAACAAGAGTGTAGTGAAGGATGGGTGGGACAAGTATACCAACCTCAGAAAGTTGCGGTTGGTTGGTGATTTAGAGTCACAAGTAGAGGCATTAAGTGAGTGGATTGCCAAATTGGACCGGCTTGAATCCTTGTCCTTGTATTTTTATAATAAAAAAGAAGAAAAATTCTAGAGTCCAATTGAAAGTATGAACATATTTTCAAGGAATAATCACTTGAATATTAATCTCTTTGATCTCTATTTGGTAAACGTATGGATAGAAAAGTTACCCAACCCTTGTGAATTTCCATCCAACTTCTCCTGCCTGAGATTAGACAAGTGCATGATTGGGGCAGAAGCAATACAAACGCTGGGAAAGCTGCCAAAACTCAAGTCTCTTTGGATGGTATGCTCTGTTCTTACAGTAAAGGCTATAATGTTTTCTTCCGGAGCATTCCCTCAGCTTCAAGAATTGCAATTCCACGGCCTTAAAGATTTGGAGGAATGGAAGGTGGAGGAAGGAGCGCTTCCTTGTCTTAGAGAGTTGTCAATTGGGTTTTGTAAAAATTTGAAGGCACTTCCAGATGGATTGGTGCACATAACCACGCTCTTGAAATTTGATGTGTATGGTATGTCTGAAGAATTCAATGCCCGGGTCAGGCCAAATGTGGGAGAAGATTGGAGGAAGATCGCGCACGTGCCCAACATTCAGACGGATTGGAATTATAGAGTTGACCAGTAAGTTTATTTTTCTTTTCTTTCCACAGAATTTTGTGGGGGTTGATCTCTTTTTCATTTTTCTGGGAGTATAATTAATATAATTTTCTTTCCGATCTTCTTCTTCTTAATATATTTTTCTCATTCATTTTAATGCTTTTCCTTTTGTTTTATTGGAATTTTGTGGGGGTTGATCTCTTTTTCATTTTTCTGGGAGTATAATTAATATAATTTTCTTTCCGATCTTCTTCTTGTTAATATATTTTTCTCATTCATTCTAATGCTTCTCCTTTTGTTTTATTGGATTTCATACTTTCTATTATTATTATTATTATTATGTTTGGAGTTAAAACTCAAATTGTAAATCCTGGTTGTGGGTAGTTGGGCTTCCAGGTTTGTCTGTTTTAACTGATCTTTTAAAGGTACGTTTTGAATAGCACGACAAAGAACTAGTGTATCGTTGCCTTAACATGTCTATGTTTTGTACGGAATTGTAGACGTCTATTGAATTAGGTCATCAACTAGGATGCTTACTTGATTTGACCAGGGAGGAGGAATTGATTTCGACGTTCTGAAAATGAGATAAAATGATGCATGGTATGGGATGAATGAAAGCTTCCAGAAATTTAGATTTTCCTACAGAAAATATGAAGTTTGAAACTCAAAACTTAACGGTGTAAAACCCGTATTCTCCTTGAGTAACTGTCACTGAAACTCATATGAGTTATGTTTCATTGGGTCTTAGGGGTCTAGTGGCTTATGTGTTAATACATTTCTGAACTCTTCTACCTTTTAGTGATCAGCTCCATTTTTATTTTTTTGTCCATTTTCATTTTTTTTTTCCATTTAATTACAGTGTCATCCTGCATGTAGACTAGCATAAATTTTCATATCCTTATTGCATATCTCATGATCAACAGTCTGCATTTTGCAGGATTGATGCCTATCCCGGATCTGATATTACGGTTTGAGAGGGTGTGCCGAAATGTTTCAGAATCACTTAAGTGTGTCGAACACCTGAAGTCTGTTATACTCTGTGTTACTATGTGGATTCTATGCTACTGGCTTCTTTGTCTCCTTTTAGAATAAAATAATCGATTCCTAGTAATAATAATGCCACTGCTATGCATTACAGACAGTTTTAGAATATCATTGAAAGTACAAAGATTTTGCTGCCTTTATTCTATTGTGTTCTTTGTGTTTGATTGTTGTCTTGTGCATTACTTATGTAGGTATGGATCTAATGGAAGGCACCGGGTCATAGAGGATAGATTAATGAGGCAAAAGGGTCGACTCTTACTCGATGAAGCAGCTTCTTGGTCTCTTCTGTGGTACCTATTTGGGAAAGGAAATGACTCTTTAACCATTAAACTTCTTACATTTGGAATTGCAATATGTATCATATAACCTTTGGCACACTTAAATTATTGAAAGCTTTTGTGATCTTAAGATGATAAAGGATTTTTCTTCTGCGACTCACCCGATATTATGTAAATTTACATGGTTGAGTTAATTTGAGACGCCACTGAGTTGTTCTCCCCTTCCTTGGCTTGTCTAAAAAATGTACTATTTAGTTATAGGCATAGGAGGATTGATGTACGCTTCTTTGCTTTAGCATTGCTAGGGGTTCTCTATATCACACTGACTTCACAATCTTCTTTGTGCTTAGTTTTGCCTTTTCATCTTTTGCTGACAGATAAGGAGAGGGGAGCAGATTGTACAAGGAAGATGGTGAAGATCAATGACAATCTAGGTTAACTATTTGCGGGAGAAGTGGAAAATTGCAGTGATATTTCTCAGAATTTAGAGGATAGGGATGTGGCGTTATGCTGATGATGAATGTATTTGTAATGTAGAGGGGTTTGTAAATCTAAGGAATTCCTAAAATTATTAGAGTGGGGATGTTTGGGAGAGGGTGCACATGGTGGAAAAATAGGGGGAAGGAGATAAATGGGGTAAGAAGAGGGAAGATGGGGTTATGTTGGCAGTTCACCATGAGGATCATGTCAAGGAACTTTTGGGGAGTAGAAACTAGAGCCCTCAAATCTGTTGTGAAGAGAAAGATAACAAAATATTAAGCAGAATGTATTTTAAATCAAGGAACCAGTAGATATAGAATGGATAGTAAATTGACAGTGAAGTTGTGGGACTGTAGACAATTTGGTTAGTTTGAATATTTAGTGGTAGGGGCAGCTGGAGGGACATTTGGTATAGGAAGTTGGCGGAGAAGGTGTGTTTGATAGTTGGGTCATACTCCAACTCGATCTTATTGAGGAATTGTTATGACGTATTTGATTGGATTCTCTTAGTGGTATGTGGTCCTATGAATGTGAGATTGAGGAATGGCTTTGGAAGGAATTGGGGATTGTTCAGGGCTACTAGAAGCTTCCTTGATGCATAAAGGCTGACTTCCATGCTATCATATTTTCTTTTGTGAGTTAGGGGGTTTGCACATTGAATTCCTGGATGAAATGTTTCTTAGATTTTGTGAATTAAGGTCTTGACAATGATGATGCAAATGAATTTGCTAGATCTTTGTTAAATGGGGACAAATCTCTTGGTCAAATAATCAATAGTCCTTGATCCTTTGCAGATTGGACACGTTTCCATTTTGGTGCAGTAGGAGACCCATTATCCCAACAATATCCAAGAAGCTTGTTCTTGGTTTCAAAGTGAAAAAGAAAGTTCCCACAGGACAACTTAAATGGCAGCTTAAGACTAGGTGTTGTATTTGGTTTGTTGGTTTTATTATAAAGTGTGTTCAATTGATTTCTTGGCTAACAATGCAGTTCCAACCATAGTTTTGATACTCATCATAAAGTCTATCAAAACTAGACCAAGTCGACTTGAAATCCCTCCCACAAATTCTATTAAGTATAATTTTCCCAAACTTTGCCATCAATTGGTGGCCTATCATGATGGCATGTGGGAGTGTTGTTGATATCCGCATGACCATTTCAACTGTTTAAACTTTAAATGGTTATGTTACGACTTTGGAGGGTAAATTATAAAGGTGGAACCCTGAGACAATTTTAGTATAAAATGAAATTATTTTTATCATCAAGCAACTCTAATTGGATATTATCACTTCCTACCAAAAGCACTCAAAATTTTCCAAAAATAATTGTGATTGTTGAGATGTGAAGATACGTCCTTGTGATACCCATAATGTATATTAATATGGATGGTGCTTAATTTCTATCAATTGGATATGAGAACAATGCTTAAATCGTTTTAATATTTACCATTTCATGAGTTGAATTTGAAAATTTATGATTCCGGCTCACTATTCAATTTAATTACTAAAACATGAACAACAACAAATTCGTAGGTTTAAAGCGACAGTTTCGCTTGTTTAAAGAAGCTATCTCGCTAAAATGAACATTTCTGTAGTGAAAATGAACATTAAGCCGGAATCGTATATTTGCCAAAAGTTAATCACATTTTCGTAGATATTCCTAATGTTTAGTTCCATTAGTTTTGGACTCTGTTACATGTATTGTGAGCTGGTATGTGTTGTTTGTATTGAAGTTCTATATATATATATAGGGAAATGTTCAGCAACAAGCATTTTTCAAAATATGGGTTAGAGGTTTTGGAATTGGCTGATTTTTTGTGAGGATGATCTCTACGGTGAGGAGATTATCATCACCAAAAATCAGCCCATTCCAAAACTTCTAACCCATCAAAAATGGTTTACAAAAATTGGATGGTCCACAAATTTTCAACTTGTAAACATGAAGCTAGAAGTTTTGGAATGGAGATCATCCTCACCAAAAATCAGCCCATTCCAAAACTCAAAAATGTTTTGCCAAAATGTTTGTTGCTGAAAGGGACCCATATATATATATATATGGGTCAGGTTCAAGGGCCATATGAGAAAACATATGTAAAAACTTTCGTTTTTAATAAAATTTTAAAATATGGGTTAGAAATTTTGGATTGAGCTGATTTTTTGTGAGGATGATCTCTATGATGGGAAGATCATCCAAAAAAAAAAAAAAATCAGCCCAATCTGAAACTTCTAACCCCATTAAAAGTGATTTAGAATGTGGACCGTCGATTTTTTACCAATTTTTATCACTAATTTGTAAATCACTTTTGATGGATTTAGAATTTCTGATTGAGCTGATTTTTTGTGAGGATGATCTTTTCATCATAGTGACCATCCTTGCAAAAAATCAGCTCAATCTAAAACCTCTAACTCTTATTTTGAAAAACGAAAGTTTTTTCATATGTTTTCTCATATGGCCCTTGAACCGGCCCCTATATATATAATATATATATATTTAATGATTTAGAATGTGGACCGTCGATTTTTTACCAATTTTTATCACTAATTTGTAAATAACTTTTGATGGATTTAGAATTTCTGATTGAGCTGATTTTTTGTGAGGATGATCTTTTCATCATAGTGACCATCCTTGCAAAAAATCAGCTCAATCCAAAACCTCTAACTCTTATTTTGAAAAACGAAAGTTTTTTCATATGTTTTCTCATATGGCCCTTGAACCGGCCCCTATATATATATATATATATATATATATATATGGGTCCAGTAGTACCAAACATTTTGGCCAACATTTTAGCCAACCATTTTTGTCCTACATGGGTTAGAAGTTTTGGAATGGGGTGATTTTTGGTCATCCTCACCAAAAATCAGCCCATTCCAAAACTTCTAGCCCTATGTTTACAAGTTGAAAAATCGTGGATCATCCATTTTTTGTAAACCATTTTTGATGGGGTTAGAAGTTTTAAAATGGGCTAATTTTTGGTGATAATGGTTTCCTCACCGTAGAGCATATATATATATATATATATATATATATATATATATAGGGTCCCGTTCAACAACAAACATTTTGGCAAACATTTTTCAAAACATGGGTTAGAGGTTTTGGAATGGGCTGATTTTTGGTGAGGATGATCTCTACGGTGAGGAGACCATCCTCACCAAAAAGCAGCCCATTCCAAAACTTCTAGCCCCAGTTTACAAGTTGAAAAATCGTGGACCGTCCATTTTTTGTAAACTATTTTTGATAGGGTTAGAAGTTTTGGAATGGACTGATTTTTGGTGATGATGATCTCTACGGTATAGAGATCATCCTCACCAAAAATTAGCCTATTTCAAAACCTCTAACCCATGTTTTGCCAAAATGTTTGTTGCTGAACATTTCCCTATATATATATATATAGGGTCAAGTTCAAGGGCCATATGAGAAAACATATGTAAAAATTTTCGTTTTTAATAAAATTTTAAAATATGGGTTGGAAATTTTGGATTGAACTGATTTTTTGTGATGATGATCTCTATGATGGGAAGATCATCAAAAAAAAAAAAAAATCAGCCCAATCTAAAACTTCTAACCCCATTAAAAGTGATTTAGAATGTGGATCGTCGATTTTTCACCAATTTTTATCACTAATTTGTAAATCACTTTTGATGGATTTAGAAGTTTTTGATTGAGCTGATTTTTTGTGAGGACGATCTTTTCATCATAGTGACCATCTTTTCAAAAAATCAGCTCAATCCAAAACCTCTAACTCTTATTTTGAAAAACGAAAGTTTTTTCATATGTTTTCTCATATGGCCCTTGAACCGCCCCCATATATATATATGGGGAGGTAATTGAAAATATAAAAAAGATGTAAGTTGAAACAATAAAGCACTTAATTTTAAATAAATCTGCACCGTTCATCCTATGAAGATGCAACGGACAAGATCAATTGTCTGGATCTTTGTCCAGATATTTGTCACAAGAACGGGACCCTATATATATAGGGACTCATATAGGGTCCTGTTCAACACCAAACATTTGGGCCAACATTTTAGCCAATCATTTTTGTCCTACATGGGTTAGAAGTTTTGGAATGGGCTGATTTTTTGTGAGGATGATCTCTACGGTGAGATCATCCACACCAAAAATCAGCCCATTCCAAAACTTCTAGCCCCATGTTTACAAGTTGAAAAATCGTGGACCGTCCATTTTTTGTAAGTCATTTTTTATGGGATTAGAAGTTTTGGAATAGGCTGATTTTGGGTGAGGATGATCTCTGTGATGAGGGGATCATCCTGACAAAAAATCATTCCATTCCAAAACTTCTAACCCCATCAAAATTGATTTTTTGTTTTTCTCTTTATAATTTTCTTCTTTTAATTGTTTTTCTTTTTCGGACAGATTTGTTGCGAATCTCTTAAATGGGATACATGAAATCCTTTCATATGGGTGAAATTATATGAAGAACTCTCTCAATGTGGTCTGGATGGTGTGAATGGATACGTGTGAAGCAGAGCAAGCACCACGAAAGGGAGTAGAAGAGAAGACCGTGAGACCGCCATTGGTTCCGTCCGAGAAGAACAATGTAGTAGGTTGCAAGCCTAGGCCGACAAGAGAAGTTCCATCGAGGTACAAGGCTGCAATCACCTCCCCTTCTGTCTCTAGACGGTGCTCATCTCCGAATGTCGCACGATCAGTACCTACAACACCCTCTCCTTCGTTCCCTAAACGATCACAATCAATCGAGAGAAGACGTTCCTCTACGCCACCTTCTCCGAGAGACGAACGCGTCTCAACTGTTGAAGGGTTTCAATCGGTTGGGTTTTCTGTCGAGACGAGAGAGAGAGTTGGAAAAAAAAAGAGGGAGTTTTTTATAAAATCTTAAAATTTCGTTTCTGATTTGGAAGAGACGTTTGAGTGCATCTTAACCGTTGTTTCGACAAAATCTAATGTCCTTCATACATAGACTTCTTATCTGATTTTGAAGACGTCCCTTGAACTGTCCCCATATATATATATATATATATATATATATGGGGGTGATTCAAGGGCCATATGAGAAAACATATGAAAAAACTTTCGTTTTTCAAAATAAGAGTTAGAAGTTTTGGATTGAGCTGATTTTTTGCAAGGATGGTCACTATGATGAAAAGATCATCCTCACAAAAAATCAGCTCAATCAGAAACTTCTAAATCCATAAAAAGTGATTTACAAATTAGTGATAAAAATTGGTAAAAAATCGATGGTCCACATTCTAAATCACTTTTAATGGGGTTAGAAGTTTCAGATTTGGCTGATTTTTTTTTTATTTTTTTGATGATCTTCCCATCATAGAGATCATCCTCACAAAAAATCAACTCAATCCAAAATTTCTAACCCATATTTTAAAATTTTATTAAAAACGAAAGTTTTTACATATGTTTTCTCATATGGCCCTTGAAACTGACCCATATATGTATATATATATATTATATATATATATGGGTCCCGTTCAGCACCCTAAGCTTTACCACACACTTTAACAAACGTGTTTTGACTTACATGGGTTAGAAGTTTTGGAATGGGCTGATTTTTGGTGAGGATGATCTCTATGTTGAGGAGATCCTCCTCACCAAAAATCAGCTCATTCCAAAACTTCTAACCCCATCAAAAATGGTTTACAAAAAATGGACAGTCCATGATTTTTCAACGTGTAAACATGGGGCTAAACATTTCAGAATGGGCTGATTTTTAGGGAGGATGATCTTCTAATCATAGAGATCATCCTCACCAAAAATCAGCCCATTCCAAAACTTATAACGCATGTAGAACAAAAAAACGTTTGTTAAAGTGTGTGATAAAACTTAGGGTGCTGAACATTTCCCTATATATATATATATATAGGGTCCCGTTCAGCACCCTAAGTTTTACCACACACTTTAACAAACGCGTTTTGTCTTACATGAGTTAGAAGTTTCGGAATGAGCTGATTTTTGGTGAGGATGATCTCTATGGTGAGGAGATCATCCTCACCAAAAATCAGCTCATTCCAAAACTTCTAACCCCATCAAAATTGATTTACAAAAAATGGACGGTCCACGATTATTCAACGTGTAAACATGGGGCTAAACATTTCGAAATGGGCTGATTTTTGGGGAGGATGATCTTCTAATCATAGAGATCATCCTCACCAAAAATCAGCTCATTCCAAAACTTCTAACCCATGTAGACAAAAACGTTTGTTAAAGTGTGTGGTAAAACTTAGGGTGCTGAACATTTCCCATATATATATATATATATATATATATATATATATTAAAGGTCATCAGTCGGTCAAGTACTCCAGCGTTTCTTTTTTGACCCATAAAGCTGAATTCATCGTTATATTAAAGACCATCATTCTGTCAAGCACTCAAGCCTTCTTTTTTGACCGATCAAACTGCCTTTGAAAGAAAAAAAAAAAAAAAAATTTACTTTTCCACCACATGATGTGAATTTGACATCTAATCTCAAGGTGACTTCAGCATTATTGAAAAAAAAAATATATTCGAATCAAATATTACGATTTTACCCCAAACCAAAACCAATTTAAACCCGAAACAACGGGTTCGGTATTGATTTTAGATTTGATTCCTGATTTTGAAACAAAACCCAGACTGAACCGAATCCAAACTCCTACACAATTATACTAACTACTCTAAACTATCCAAAAACTTAATCCATTTAACACTGCCAAATTCCCACAATTAAATCTCCACTTTTAAACTATGATCTTATACACACGATGCATTTTAACTTAATTACTCTCATCCATAAGTAGTACGGTGCCAAATTGCAGAGTTTTTTATTCCCCTCATTTTTTAAAAAATAATAACAATTATATTATGAATGTGTTGGAGTGACATTGGAATTGACACCAATTCACACGTTGCTGATATGGAGGTGCCTACATGACAAGGGAAAATTTCCACGATAGTACACATTCCAAAATATTTACCAAATCACGCTTCTTACCCTTGTACTAATCATTTATTTATTTACTTTTTAAAAATAGTAAGATAACGACAAAAAATTAATATTTCTCTAAATTAAAACGAGTCATGCTGGAGTAACACTACGGGGGACATCGACTAATGTGAATGTGTGCTAGAACCATAGATACTTTTTATCGAGATACAAGTGAGATCTTGATGAAATCATCTATGGTTCTGTGCACACCAATGTCTCCCATGGTGTTCTTCACAATTTTACTTGAACATTTACATCAGGGACATTTACATTATTTTTTTAAGAGTTGCGTTGAAATAACATTGAAATGTACATCGCGGGGAACATTTTAATGTTATTTCAGCATTATCCTGTTTTTAATAACCTTTCTAACCATTTTAATGACAACTTATTTACCAATAATTTTTTTTATATTGATTTTTGTAAATAATTTGGAATGTGTACTAATACAATAAATAAGATGATTTCATCACATGGTTTTTTGTAATTCTCCCTATATTAAATTTATAAACATTAAAAAAATGTTTAATATTTTAAAATAAATAATAATATTTGTTTTTCTTTTTCCAAAATATAAAATAAAATAAAAAATAATAGAAGCCAAAACTCATTTAGGTTTCTTATCAGCTAATTGACTTGGTGTCTATTCTGTTTTGATCAGGGGTGGAGCCAGGATTTTATTGTAGTGGGGTCAAATTATAATTCATGATATAGTTGAAAAGCTTGAATATAAATAGTCATGTCTGATGATGACATGCAGGGGTGGAGCCAAGATTTTATTGTAGTGGGGCCAATGCCAATACCAGACCACAAGCATAATTTCCAATTTTACCCTTAATATTTTGAACAAATTACAATCTAGCATTTATATAAAATTTGTATATGTGAAAAAGCTACAAAATAATTTTAATAATGAAAATAATAATAATTCCAACAATCTCCCACTTGACCTTCACATATACCTTTTGTTTAAAACGACTCTTTGGATTGTTATCTTTTGAATAATCAAGTGCACTCTTTTGAAAAATAATTATTCAAAACATTTAAGATTATCTTTAACTGTCATCTTTATTTAAAGATACCACTAATGATGGATCATGAATGTAACAGAGTGCTCATTTGTCGACCATAAGATAGTTCTATGGTCTCAAAACTAGTACCATCAATAAATTTAGAAGTTTACTTTTATATGAACTTTCTTTGTGGTATTGAGACAATGTACACTCCTCAATGTAGTCTGTATGTACATTTTCTAAGTGTCCAACTTCATACTCATTGTATATCATTATCATATCTTACTAGTAATTAGCCATGTGATATTTCATCACCTTTCTATCTAGAATGAAGACTTCATCAACGTGATGTCAAGTCACGTCTAGTCCAAGCATTTTTAACACTTTACGAGTACATCTACTCACAAGCAAAGATAACATGTGTACACAATAATGCATAAATAATGACTAGTCATAATCAATTTTTTTAAGTAACAATAAATAGTCTATCAAGAGTGTGAATAAATCAAAACAAACATAAAATAAACTCAATACTTAAATAATTTGAACAAATAACATGATAAATCTCATACGAGTTACATGTTCCTTGAAAATCATTGGCATGAGTCCTTTTGTGAGAGGGCCAACTATCATATTACTAGAATTTATCTTGACAATCTTGATCAATCCTTTATGAACCTTTTCACATACTAACATGTATTTTATTTCGATGTGTTTGTTTCCTCTAATTACTCTATCATTCTTTGCAAAAATCAGTAGCAGCCTTGTTATCACAATAGATAATAATAGGTCTATCAATGGAATTCACAATATTTAATTTATCGATAAAATTCTTCAACCAAATTACTTGACGAGTTACTTCACAACATCCAATAAACTCCAAATACATGGTTGAATTTGTTTTGAACTTCTCCATGAGATAGCTCCAAGTTATCATGATATCCAGCATGATCCGATCAGAATAACCAACAACTCGAAGCTCATTCGATATTCTATATATTGACATAAAGTATTTTGTTTTCTATAAATATCGAAGTACTTTCTTTATTGCTCTTTAATGAGCAATATCAAGGTTCTATTGAATCTCTCAAGCATACCAATAATGTAACTGATATCGGGTCGAATGCAAATCATTGCATACATAAGACTATCGACTGTTGAGGCATATTCTGATGCATCGACCTCCATCTTCCTAAACTTGTTCTTGGGATACTAATCTTGGCTGAATATATCTCCTTTAATAACATCTCATTCTTAAAAGTACACCTCACAATCATCTGTAATAGCAGGTTTACGTTCTCGAGTATATTTTTTAATGGGAATGATTGGTTGTAGAACTGGGACCACTACCACTTGAGGATTGGGTTCTAGTTGGATTGTCGCATCTTCTTGTGCAACGATTGTACGAATTGGTGAAACCACCAAATGAGGTAAATGTTGCGAAATAAAATATATTGATGGATCACTACGTTTCTTTTAAATATAATATTTTTCGCTTTTCACTCCCACTGTTTTGATCATATTCAAGAAACCTAGTAAATCAGTAACTCTAGTAGTTTCAAACTTCTGTTGCTTAATCATCTTACCTTTGAGGCAATCCACACAAACATTAAAATCTAAAAAATCTAGAGAACCTAGAATTCTTTACTTAACTTAGGATTCTAGTCTTCATTAGAAATGTGACATAATTTCAAATTATAACATAGAAGAGTTTTTCTGACAAACTAGGACACTTAGACCCCGGCACATACGAATCAATAAATAAACATAACAGAGAAAAAGCAAACAAACTATCTAAAGATGACTGATAAAGACTATCTAATAAAAAACATGTCTAACAATGTCATTATGATAAAAAAAACATGCATCTTACTATCGCGAAAAAGAAAAGAAAGTCATAACTAGCAATGTCCAATCTATAAATGAAAATAATGTTTCATCTAAACGACGAGATGTAGAAAGTCTCTTCTAAAAAAAAGAATGTCCTATATCGAGAATGAGGCGATAAGCTCCAACAACCTCAATTTACAATGCCTCTACATTCCCAAGAAAAAAATCTATCCTCTAGTCTGGGGCCTACTAACGAACCCCTCCTAAATTCTTTTGCAATCAGTTCTTATACATAAAGCAATCTCTCTTCATGTGTCCCTTCTTCTTGCAAAACCAGCAATCTTCACTATCTGTTTTTCCAGCCTCTATCTTTTCCTTAATTATTTTTTTATTCTTGAAATCTTTGAACTATTTTTCTTGCTTGAAGTTCTTGTTGCCGTTGTAATGACTTGAAAATCCTAAAATGTATCTCAAGGAAAGAATTTTAGATCCGTGCATTGATTTAAAAGTATAGATTCTTAATTTTTAATATTTGAGGAAAATTAACTTCACCAATAGAATTAGAAGGATCGAGAAACATACTTTAGCCTGTAAGCACGCCTAAATCTGAAGTCGATTGAAAAAGTTATCAAATCCTCGAGTTTCGCATAAAATATTTTCATAATAGGTAAACGACACCTTAGAGACGTAATTTGAGGAAATCGATTATACCATTAGATTCGTGTCGAAAAATCACCCGAAATAGAGTATAAGTTTGTCCAATTCGACATTCGAAAAAAATAATTCCAAAAATGACAAGTATGTCCCAACTTAAGTGATATAAATATCTAAATTCTATTAGAAAAATCAGATTTTTCTTATTCTCCTCTCCAAACAAATCTCAACCCTTTTCCTTCAATATTTGAAACTCAAATCTACGTCAAACGAGAACGATCCAAGCTTAGGCGCAAGAAGGAAAGTTATTCCTCTCGCCGAGGGTTACGCGTGGACGCAAAGAAATCCGATTTTCGCCGGAAGAAAATTTTGGAGATTGGTCGGAGGCGATTTTAAAGTCCATTCAACCGTTGAAAATAGATTGAAGTAGGTTACCTTCCCTTCTACCTTCTAGTTATGCGATAATTTCATAGAAAATCCATATAATTGTTGATAAATTGATCTATTCTTTAAGTTTATACATATTTGAACGATTTGAATCATGTTTACATGCTTATTTATGATTGGTTTTAGTTCATTTGATGTAATATAAGCATTTTATAGTTAATATGATATTTGGATCGATTTTGGTCGAGTTTCGACGAAAAATCAGCAATTCGGAAAAGTATCTGAATGTTGAGTTTGGTTCTAATTTTTTTTTGTATTGCTTCCATATAGTATGTATACCCATTTCCTACCTTTATTTCATTAAAAATAATTAAGTACTACTTTAAGTTCTTTAATAAATAAATAAATAATTCGTTTTCAAGTTCGACTTTGAAAAATCATTTTTTCAACACTTAGTTAAATTTTCACAGATTTTCAGTTTTTATGTCTTATGGTTTTATCTTTGTTTTCGAGTCTCTCGACTCAACCAAAACCATCGAATGGAATTGGTTGATGCTTTATAGATTTCGAATTACTTTAAAAGTAAAATTACTTTAATAGATATGTAGGAAATTAGATGATAGATTGATCGATTTAATTGATGGATGGATAGAGAGAACGTATGTTCTCGACTGATTGATGGGACAGTGCCTCCAGTTCTACGTAGTGGCCATGTCACGTAAAACGTGATTGATAGATAGATGGATGAAATGGTTGATGGATGGAAATGACAGATAACTGTCACTAGAGGACACTACCAGATTTTGTTTGTATTTTCGATTAAAAGAAATGATACATTATATACAAAATAAATTATTTTGTTTACCAGTAAAGGTTTGTAGAAAATCCATAAAGAGTGACGCGTTGTTGTGTATGCGGAAGCGGCGAGTCAATCTATGATAACATTAGATGTCATATGCTCTTCGATAGTATGGGATACCTTAGAGCATATTACAGCTTATGAAATCTGGGAATATCTCCTACTTATTTCCTGGGAAACGTTGTGTATAAAGGCAGTCTCTGTATAGTGTAGAGTTAGGCGGGGTTCACATGCATTGCCTCTTGATAGGCTTCGACGCGAGGGGTCTCCTAGGCTAGTTAGTGATCACTTTTAGTCTATAGTCGTCAAACGGTCGACCTCACCGTTAGTTGAACTCAATATTGGGTTCTTGGTCAACGGCCAGTCTGAACCGGATAAATGGTTATCCAATTGTGGTATGCTAGACCGGCCACAAAATCAGATTTATAACGATGGGATTCCACATCAGAGGTTAAGTTTGGAATATCGTATTGCCATAGCCGAGGCGGTTATATTGACGTGTTCCTCTACTTTCTTATCGATTACACCGCCGTGTTCTTATTATGTATCTTTTTCTTATTTTGTAATGATTGATAAATGTTTCATTTAAAAGATGCATATGTTCTTTAAATGATTGAAAATGATAGATTGAAAGTTATTATAACTGTTTACTGAGTATGCTTAGACATTTATCGTATGTTACATTATGAAAACTTGCATTATTTAATTGTTCTGATGATTACTCGTGCATGTATGACTCGCTGTTAGAACGACGTTCATCCTACTGAGTAACATTCCCCTGTTACTCACCCTATCCTTCTCCTTTCAGATTATTCAGCTATTGAAGAGCCATTCTTTGAGGAGTCTTTTGAGGAGGTCCTCGAGGAAGAACAAATTGATGTCTTGCCACCACCGTGTCTTTGAGGATTAGTAGGGAATCCTAGTGATTTTTGTTTGTAGATAAGAAATATGTTAGTTTAGAAATTTTTGTAACCTGATGAATTATGAGATTTAGAATCTTGATTTATATCAGTGTTTGTCGATTTCTTCTACTTACTCTAGACTCTCGTATAGATGTTAGTCAAATGTTTATTCCGCTGCGTATATTTTCTTTCCATAAGTATTATTATTTGTGAATGTTCTATCAGGTTGTGTGATTGATTACCTCACACCTCGAGATTCTGATTGATGAATCATAGGGATTCGTGTTGGGATTTCGGGGCGTGACAGCCGCATTTCTTGAAATCCTTATTCTTGAAAATTTTCTTATTACTTGCATAAACTGTCAAGTGTGCTGACTCAATTTTCGAATCTCTCAATCTCACCTCCTCAGTGATACAAAAAGAAATTAGTTGATTCAAATCCCATTTAGTTTATTGTGCACTGTAATTGACTTTAAAAGTATCAAAAGATTTAGGTAGAGATAAAATTGCCATGTGAATCAAAAGATCATCTTAAAAAATAATCACTTGCTCACGGAGACCAATGACGAGCTTTGACATTTTTAGAATATGTTCCCGTACATTTTCATTACCATCATACTTCAGATTCATTAACTAACCCAAATACTCATACTGAATAGATCTCTTTGTTCCTACAAACTATTTCTTGATGATCTGCAACAGTTCCTTAGCTGTATTTGTGGTCTGAATACCACCTTAAAAAGTTTCAGTAATAGATGCTCGAATGATCATCATAGACAATCTATTAGCCTTTTACCATTTAACAAAATGGGTCCTCACCAACTCCGTAGAATCTGAAAGTCGAGCCGGTAACATGTCTTCAACATGAACAAAATCAAAATCCATGCATCTTAGTAAAATGTGAATATTCATCCTCCAAGATGAGTAATTACAATCATTAAGAGGCTCAATCCCTGCCAGACTCTTTTGAATAAATGACCCATCCATAGCTGTAATAGGATATGGTCAAACATTAAAATATATTATGAGATTTAATTCTTTCAATTCGTAATAGAGGTTTTGGTCGAATCGTTTCAGAGTGTTTTATTAAGGTGAAACTTTCCACTCTGCAGGTACAAACAAGTCGCATCATCAAAACTTGCCTTTGGACTGAGATTTCAATATGCTATATGTTCCCTAAAATTGCGTTGGAGTACGCACATAGATCTAGCCACTCATGTTCTAGTTCTATCCAGACACTATCCACACCATTAGGCAAGAGGGTTATCTTTCTCTTCCTTTCACACTTGTGACTATTCTATTCACGTGATCTACACAAACATCCATAAATCACATTTAGGTAAAAGTTAGTGATTTTATGCAAAAGAGTGCCATAAAATGATCTTAGTGAGATACTAAGTCTCAAAATTCAATAACCCGTAACTTCTATAAAATAGTCACCTTTAGGCAGACTATTATTCTATTTTTATCACGTTTATTGAACGATCACTCAAAGTATCTTCCTAAATCCCTATAGGCAAGACCTACTAAAAAATTACAATATAAAAGAAAATAATTATAGATATATTCTCCAAAAGGGTACAACTTAATCTGAACTTTACTATTATATGTTATTATCAAAGAATTATTTTAACATTTTTATTGAATAGAACTCAAAAAATATTCAAAATGGACTCTTGTTTTGTCCAAATCGGAGTTAAAACGAATTAGTTATGATTTTCGAAAGTTTTTAAAGAAAAAACAAATTTTTTTTAATGGTCTGGTTTACGTTTGAACCAATTGAACCGGTTCGGCTGAGCCGAGTTAACTCGATCCAAGTTAGAGGTAGACCTAAACGAGTTGGATAAGCGGGTCGGTTCAAGTTTGAAACGGGTTTAACCCAACAGACCTTTAAGCATTAGTTAATTTTAAAACGAACTGTTAATAGGCTTAGCCCAAAATCGAAAAAAATTGAATCAGGCTTGGCCCAAAACGTAAACAGAATCTTGCTTAGCCCAACTAAATAATAAACGGGCTTGACTCAACCGAAACCTGAATCGGGTTGGCCCAAAATACAGAATAGTTCGTCTTCTTCATTAAGAAGACCGAACTTGCTGTACCAAAACCCTAAACGCCGCCACCCATTCGTCGACCGACATGTTGATCGACAGCGTCAGACGATGATTATGGTCATCGAAAAAACTTCGGTAACGTGCGTTTGTATAACTCGCAATTAATCAGCTGACTTGATTTACTGGATTTTTTTTTAATCGTGTTATGTGCCTAGAAATTATTATCTTGTATCAAGATTTGATGCATCTAAATGTATTTTATTTTAGAGTTTCAATTAGTTAAATAGTCTTAGGTAATGGGTAAGGGTAGTTACGAATTGTATATGAGTTATGTAGTTATGGTTATGGGATAGTTACTTGAATAAATAGGAGAGTGGGTAGTTAAAATAGTATTTCTTTGTATTTAAATTCATTATGAGATTAATGAAAATATGCAGAGAAATTATTATTAAGATCCTATTGGATTTTGGAGATTCACCATCTCGAATTGGTGGCCTAGGAGGTCCGATCTCCCTCGAACGAGATCAATTTTAATCTTTTTCTTTTTTTTATTATTTTTGTAATTCGATTTAAGTTGGTACGTAACAAATCGGTTTAAACAAATCTGAAATCTCTTTGATTTCAGATTATAAGTCAGTTTAACTTATTTATTCGATTTGAAATTCTAATTTTTATTTGTTTGGTTATTTTAGATTGGCAAAATGAGATTTAGAATCTCTGTCTTGGTTAATCTTCTTCGACTTTGGTTTTAATGAATTTTGAAAATTTAAGTTCAACTATATCTATTTTGGTTTAAGAAAATTTTCTTTAATTTTAAAGCTGTATTATTCCAAAATAAATCTGCGCTTTTCCTTCTTTATAGAACATTAAAACCCTTGTTCAATCTTTTGATGAAAGAATCTGGAAGATCACTTCGATTTTATCAAGAAATCAATCGAAGAATTTGAAGCGAATAGAAATGATAGAAATCAGATCTCAAAGATCGACTTCTGTAAAGCCATAAATAAATATATAAAAAATATTTATTCTAAAATAAATCTGGATTCATATCAGATTTAATAGAGATAAATCTAGTTTAACTCATATTTAATCAAGGTTTTGCACAAAAACAAATCCAACATAGGCTTTGATACCAGTTATTGAGAAAAATACTACAAACAATACTCATGGATCTAAGATTTGATCTTGAACAAAAAATAATAATTGAATCGAAAAATAATAAATATTAAAATATCTGGATTCGCTTTTAGATAATCCGCGAAGAACACTTTGATCTCGATCTGTGAAGAATAGGCATACTACCCCACCTCTGCCTACACCTTTGGTGATAGGAACCTTTATTTGAATAATAGAATAATCTGTGTAGAGAGGGGGGACGATCACTTATTTATAAGAGAGGATACTAGAATTTCTACCCAGCGTAGAATTCTAGTATTAGATGAATACCACTTAAACTTTGATAGGATGTTCATTAACCCATCATATTTGATGTTGGTAACCAATGTCAGACCATAAGCATGATTTTCAATTTTACCCTTAATGTTTTGAACAAATTACAATCTAGTATTTATATAAAATTTGTATATGTGAAAATGCCACAAAATAGTTTTAATAATGAAAATAATAATAATAATAATAATTCCAACATTTCTATCTACACGCTTCTAAAATAGAGATCAAAGAGATTAATGAAGTGATTATTCCTTGAAAATATGTTTACCCTTTCAATTGGATTCATGTATTTTTCTTCATCCCTAATACTTTTTTGAAAATCCAAGTACAAGGATTCAAGGCGGTCCAATTTGGCAATCCACCCATCTAATCACCAACCAGTCACAATTTTCTGAGGTTGGTAAACTTGTCCACCCATCCTTCACAAGACTCTTTTTGTTTATATGTACCCCCTGCAGCATTTGAAGGTTTCTTATTGAAGAATAAGAAGGGCTATACTCACTTGGCAGATCCAACCACAAATCATCACCAAACTTCAAGTGTTGTAAGTGATCCATCTTCGAAATTGCATCACAACCACATTTGATTTGAACATATTTCAAATCTAAGAATTCTAGGTTCCTGAAGTTGTTTATGATGGATGAAAACATTTTAACTTTAACAAATCTTAGCTGCAAGTACCTCAAATGAATAATTTTTCCTACTACCTTGGGCAAGCATGGATAACCGCCACTTGTGAACAAACGATCATTGAAACTTATATGAAGCACCCTAAGAATTCGGAAATCCATACTGTTATGAATGGCTCCATAAAGAGTTTTATCGTCTAATATGAATAAGTAAAATGCAGAATGGATATACTGATGGAAATGCTCCATAGAAAATTTATGACCAAAGAGGCGACAAACCTTGTTTAGTGGTGAAGAAGATATAGAAGAAGAATTTGCATTAGCCGGGGGTGGAACAAGGATTTTCTTGCAGTGGGGGCAAACTATGGTTAGTTATATAGTTAAAGAACTTGAAAATGAATGATTTTAGGGAGAGAGGTGAGGGATTGGGGACAAATGGGGCATGTAATTAGTTGAAAATATAGGGGTGTCTAAAAGTTCTGTGGGGGCAATTGCCCCCACCAGCTCCTTACTAGCTCCGCCCCTGTGCATTAGGATGAATGTGAAAAAATTCAACGTTGTGAGCTTTTGATATTGCGAGATCTTTCAAAAGATCATGAATATGACATTTTTTTATACTCCCAATAGGTCTCCTTGCTACTACTTGAATCATGCATCTGCCAACCAACTCTT
>NW_028237315.1:0-32381 GCF_017979445.1 Akebia trifoliata
CCCGTTTTGCTCAAGGGTCTAGGGTGGTGACTAAGTCGGGCAGGCCAAGTCGACCTTTGTAGAGGCCTAATTCTTCTTCAGCAGTCGGTTCTTCTTCTGGTAGTCGGGCTGATGAGGCGAGTACTTTCTGGAGTGGTCCAACTGAGGACCTTGCAGGTAGTGGTAGCGGCCAAGCTGGTGGTAGGTGAGGCTGTATGGGTAGTAGAAGCCAGGTCGATAAGGCCATTGCAGTAGGCAGGGTTGGTCAAGAAGCTCATAAGGTTGAGATCCCTTACGAGGAGAGCAAAAGGGTCCTCGAGACCTTCTTCTACGTAGATTGGGAAGACACATGTCGATACTAGTGCATTTGGACATTCCTACCCCCTATCCTTCAGCCAGCTTCAGGGGTCGATGGAGCGCGTTTCTTTCTACAGCCACCCTGTTCTCAAATGATATTAGGATGCAATTTTCGATAGTGAGCTTTGGTGCATTCTTGTAGATACCAACTCTCAGAGTTGATCGACTTTTGTTTTTGGTTATGGTAGAGAGATGGTTTCCAATGACGCACTCCTTCCTTATGCTGGAGGTGTATCAGGCCTTCTGGCTTTGTGGTGATCACGGGCATTGCCATAGATGGAGAATTTTTGCCCTTGGCCATGTTGACAGTATAGGAGGTGGGCAAGCTCTTGGGCATCACGAGGGTCCCTGCCTCTATGGTAGGGAAGATGGGCCGTATTAGTACTGAGGTTTTGATGGGTCTGCTACTGATCGAGGGAAAGGACAGGGCCCCCTACACTTATAGAGAGAGAACAGCTCACTTTGGAGATAGAGATTTTGACACTGTTTTTCGCATCTACTTCCTCTTTCTCATTGGTAGCTATATTTTCCTTGAGGAAAATTCCTCAATCTCCACCTCCTTCCTCTCGGTGATGTGAGATATTGATCATATTGGTGATTTCGATTGGAAGAGTTTGATCTACGGTACCATCCTTGCGAGCCTACATCAGGTGGTAGAGGGGATCACTGCGTCCCGTGGAGCTGGGATCTCTACTAATTTCTTCTGGTAGTTTATCAAGGTAAACGTGCTTTCCCTTTGTTCTTTGTCTACTTCCTTTTCAATCTCATATTCCTTGCTTGAAATTTTACTCCTCTCTAGATTTTCATCAATGTATATTTCCCCTTTACCTACATACACGGCATCATCCCGACGAGAGTTATCCTTTGGATGCCTTTTGGGCTACCCGAAATGCTCGAGCTATGAGGAGCAGCCCACAGAGTATTCATGCCCACATTGATAGGTGTCGTCTTCAAGGTGTGAGCACTTCTTGATCCACTTGCTTTTGTCTTTTAAGCTTGGAATTATCTAGGCCTGTTGTCAGACTTTCTTTTTTTGCAAATCTTTTCCGTTACTCCTCGAGATCTTCCTCACACTGTCAACGGGAGGCAGGAGGTGCGGAACAGCTATAAGCGTAACACTCAGTGACAACGTTACCCTTACTTCATCGGAGAGCAGAGATACACCTTTTACCTGGGAGAATGTTCGTTCTTTCAGCATGATAGGAGTCTCTGCATCCTTGTTACTCCACCTGAGCCTATCTCGGGGGCTATGATGGTGGATGAGTATCTTGCCCAAGCGAGAGATGTAGATGTTGCTAGATTGGTGACTTTCAGGCTTGGTTCCAAGAGGTGTCTATTAGGTGCATTATGCCTGCACTCACTGCCAGGGCTAGGATCACCGAGATTGAAAGGGTCCTGATCCAAGAGCATGCTGTCACGGTATGAATTTCGTATCTATCTTTCTTTTCTTATGATTTTCTCCCTTTTGTGGTTCTCATTGGGTTTGTGTTTTTGATTTTAGGTCGATGATTTTGTCGCCTCGAGAGGGATATGATGTTATTGAGGAACAGGCAGCGAGGGCCGTGGAGATGGAGATGGAGAATAGGTGGAAGGCCTCTAGAGCTGAGGTGGAGGAGTAGGCGGCTCGTATTGAGGAGCAGGCGGCTCGCATAGAGGCGCAGGTAGCCCCTATCCAGAAGCTGGAGCTGGAGATGGCCCTGCGGGAGTCTCGTCTTCAGGCTAAGATGGTGCGTTGTCTTTTCCTTTATTCTTGTGTAGATTGTAAATTAGTTCTCTCCTATTTTTGATCGGTTTTCTCGTGATCTTTTCAGGATTATCATCGATGCCTAGATAGAGCAAGTACCTCTGCTCGCTCTCCTACACCTCCTTGGGTAAGAACTCGCATTTTAGTTGTTCATTTTCATATCTCATATATACATATCTACATGTATTTATCTTGCTTTTATTTTTCTTTTCAGGCTTCCCCCTCTACCCTCTGTCTTGGGCGCTGATCTCGCGGGGACTACGGAGCAAGATGTTGCCCTGGACGTGGAACTTTTCTTTACGGATTCTGAGGGACGACTGCGGATGCACAATCTACCTTTTTGTGGGGTGTCTGGTTCTGGTGCATTAGTTGAATCTTCTTCTAGAACGATTCCGGAGACTTAGAGTACCCGGGATGATGCTGGACCCCCCTCCGTTTGATTTTTTTATTTGATGTACCTTGCGAAACATGTAGAATTTTATATTAGTCTCAGACATAAACATTTTAAACTTGTGTATATATATAGATATATATGCATCCATGTTCATCATTTCTTAGCATTTATTGTATCATTATGATTATGCGTGTAGTTGATTTGGGCCTCAATAGGCCCTCAGGGAGTGATATCGGTTGTCATGGCCTCCATAGGCCTTACGAGTATTTGTGAGCTTACGGGAGTGGGTACAGGGTGCGACTAGGTCCAAAATACCCCTTGAGAGTGTTCTCGAGTGATATGAGTCATAGATGGGCCTGGGGGCCCGGTGGTGAGTAAGACAAATGGGTGAGTGATTTGTGGGTTTTGAAGGCTCTACATAGTGAAAGGCCTCGATTCAAGCAATATGGTCATGATGAGCTTTTACATGTTGGATATACGTTTTGAAGGTTCTTGAGAGTTTTGGTTACATTTAGTGAGTGCGTGAGAGTCCCAATTATTTTCCATGTGATTTTGGGATCTTGGGATGTGCGATGATTTTTGAAAGAAAAGGAAATTCAATGATTCAGGGTCCCCAAAGCTTTAAAAGTTTATGGTCCATGCTCTAAGCACGGACAGATTTGTTGGACCTCTATTCATGTTCTTAGAACGTATAAGTGTAGACACCCCATTATTGCATCTGCCTAATTCGACAATTCGTCACCCGATTTTGGTAGATTCCTAATGATGAATATAAAAGAACTCGAAGGCTTGTGAGTATTGCTTGATTCTTTCTGTTTCTAATATTTTCATCCCCCCTACTCGTCACGACTCGACCTAGAAATTTACGCACGCTTAGGATCGCTACACCTTACGACCGACTTAGCAAGCATGTACACTTAGGTTCGCAATATACTTTGACAACTTAGAGACCTCATTATGCTAGGAAAATATGACTTTGAGACTTAGAAATAATCACGCAGGAACTAAAAGAAATCTCCAGCTAAAATTGTAAAAAATCACCAAAATGACTAAAATACCCCTCATAAATTTTGGACCCCCGAAAAGCCTCAAAAGTACTTCCATTGCACTCAAAAGGTGATTTCGAGTCTAACGGGACCCAAATCGATGAAAATAGAGAAATTCAAGAAAAATTGTAAAAATCACCAAAATGATGAAAATACCCTTCATAAATTTCGGACCTCCGAAAAATCTCAAAAGGACCTCCATTGCACTCAGAATGTGATTTCGAGTCTAACGGGACCAAAATCGATGAAAACAAAGAAATTTCAGAAAATTCATAAAAATGACGAAAACGCCCCTTAACATCCAACTCCAACATAGAGACCTTGATCCCTAGGAAAATAAAATTCAAATAAAAAATTAAACCAAAATAAAATTCAAATTGAAAATTAAAATAAAATTTAACTAAGTTCCAATTAAAATCCAAAATTTAAATCAATTTAAAATTGTAAAATCAAATTAAATTTCAATTAAAATACAAAAATAGAAATTACATTTAAATTAGAAATCAAGAAACCGATTAAAATACAAAATCAAATTGAAAATAAAGTTAAAAATCATTCAACTAATCAAAATAAAAAATTGAATTAAAATTTTAAAATCAATCAACCAAATCGACCAATCAAAGTACAATCAACGAATTAAAATGCATTCGATCAAATCAAAATCCAATTAACCGACCAAATAAAATCTAAATCAAATGGCAATTAAAAAATTCAAATTAAAAGATTAAAATCAAATTAACCACCCACACTCTTCACTCTCTCTCCCTTGATCTCTCCCATCAACCCACGTCCTCCACCCTTCTTCTTCTTTACAACAAAAACAAGCAACAATGTCATACTCTCCTACTCTCATGTTTTTTTTTTTGCTGTATAACCACCCATATAACCACCCACGTCCCTCATCTCTTCAAGGTTCTCCCCTATAAAACCTGCAACATATCTTCTTCTAAAAAAAAAAAAAAATCTGCAACACAGTCATCCTCATCAACATCCTAGCCTTCTCTCACTCTCTGCTGCATTCCCTTTGCTACAACATCCCTCCCAACCTCTCTAACAGTCTCTCCACTTCCTTTTTTTCGTGAAAAAAAGCTTGCAACCATCATCTTCCTGCAAAAACAACAACTACTTGAAAAGGAGGAGCCATTTTGAGAAATAAAAAAATAAAAAAAAACGATCATCTTCTTCTCCTCAACATTCTCTCTCACGTTCTACCCCCCACAACCTCTTAGTTTTGCTACCCTCTCCATCAGCTCCATTAAAATCAACAACTTTTCTTCTCCAATTAGCCCCACAAATGCCCCATCTCATTACCATTGCAGTATCTTCGACTGTAACAGCCCCCTATCTATGCCTCTTTCTCTCATGGACTCCTCTCACTCTCTACTGGCCCTCTCTCTCACAAACTCTATTCGTTCTCTACAGGCTCTCTACACACTCCTCTCCCAGGTCTCTACTGTTCCCTCCTATTTTTTTTTGGCTGAAACTCTCTAGACGATTTCTTACTCATGCTCCACTTTCTCCATTGTCCATCATAACAAGCCATAACAACCCCTTCACCTTCTTTATAGTCCATCACAGCAGCCCATACTCTTTTAAGACATCGTTGTAGTACCATTGCAACGCCCATACGGACCTCCCTCTCTCTATTTTTGTTTCTTGTGTACCCGCAACAGCAAGTACTCGCGAGTCTCCGAATTGGACCTAAGGAATCCATTCGATATTGCTTCATGCTATAAGTAAGTTTTGTTGTTTTTTTTAGTCTTTTTTTATATTCTGCTTTTTTTTTTTTGTATAATGCTTCTATGTTTTTCTTATTTATTTATCTTCGCATATTCATCGGGTTAAAATATTTTTCTTTTAGATGCGTTTCTATATTTTTTTATTTATTTCAAAAATTTTATTTTATTTTATTTTTATTTTGTTTATTTTCACATATCAATAGGATAGGAGAATATATATGTTGTTAATTTGTTTATTGATAGGTTAGGAGAATTTTTTTTTTTTTGCCTTTGTTTTGTTTATTTTTTATTTTTATTTGTATTTATTTATTTATTTATTTCATTCTCGATCGCATTTTTAATGCATTTGAATCAATTCACTGATTTTCGAGGCATGCGTGGTGCCATGGCAATCTTTACAATTCCAAACTATTAATGGATCAATTCGTCCATTTTTTAGATTGATTGAATTAACATATCAAGTTGGTGGATCGGCTCATTGGGTGTTCATATTATCAAGTAGATTCATCGATTTTTTTAGCCAATTCGCAAATTTTGGAATTGATCAACTCATGAATTTTTGAATACATGAAAATCAAAAAATCGATTTTCTCAATTCGCTAATATCAAATTGGGTTAACTCATTAATATTGGCATTGACCAACTTATGAATTTTTGAATACATGACAAATTAAGAAATCGATTTTCTCAATGAAAATCAATGAGTCAACTCGCTGATTTTCATGTGCATTGGAAATCGAAATTTCCTATGAAATTGAACAATCAGTTAACCCACTGATTTTAGGACACGTGGCAACTCAAAAATCGTATTTCTTTTTTTAATAATTTGTGAGTTAACCCACTGATTTTATGCACGTGACAATTCAAAAATTGAATCCTTTTGATCAATAAATGTGTGAGTTAATTCACTAATTTCGATGCACGTGACAATTAAAAAATAAAATTTCAATCAAAATTATCGAGTTGAATCACTGAGTATGTGTACATTGAAAATTTAAAGTTGAATTTTCCCACGAAATGGACGCATGAGTTGATTCACTGATTTTTTGTATGCATTGGATATTTCAAATTGAAATTTTCTATAAAATCGGGCATGTGAGTTGACTCATTGATTTTAATACATGTGACATTTCAAAAATCAATATTTATTTGATAAGAAAATTTATGGATTCAAAACTCACTAATTTAATGCACGTAACGGTTCAAAAATCGAATCTTTTTGATAAAATATCGTCTATGAGCCAATTCACTAATCTTATGTAAGTGGCATTGAAAATCGATTTCATATTGTTCAAAATATGATCGAATTGATCAATTAATTTTTGGTACCATGTAGGCCTCACTAAATCATGGATTTTCTTAACGCGAAATTTGTGAAATCGTGTAACTTTTGTAGCTATAAGATTTGTTTAGTAAATCTGATGCGATTTGATGATGATTGGACTCTAGTTTGACTTTTAGTCTTTGAGTGTTGATCGTAAGATATTTTTGGATCATAATAAAGACTGATCATCTTGATCAGGCGGGTTTGGTGCCTAACACCTTCCGAAACCCGTAACTTGACCCTTTACCCATCTCTCTGATCAGCGGACTGACCCATATCCATTTGGAGTTAATTTTGGTTCCTAGACCTAAACTAGGTGGTGACTACCTATTCTTTTAAAAATCTCCGAGATATGTAGATAGGACCCCTATCTACTATTTAGTGGACGACCGGGGGTAGAGTCGATTTTAGTGGCGACTCCACTGGGGACATTTAGGGTCAAACTTGACCCGATCCAAGACTATCATTAAGTCGACTCTTTCCTCGAGTCAACCTAGTTGACTCAATGAGACTCTTAGATTAGGAGATTTGGTCATTTCTTTCATTGGCATATGATTAGATATATTCAATTATTTATCTCTGTTGATTGGTTTGATGATTATATGTGTTTAATTTGAATGGTTGGATATTTACGAAAAATGCCCCAGGCACACTTTGTCCCTTTGCGTGTCACGAGCATGCATACGCATATTTGCATCATGTCATGTCCTTATAAACCCAGTAGCCGGATCTAAGCTAACCTGGTCCTTCGGGACACTGGGGAAGCCCGTGAACGCTACAACTTTAGTACAGTACCTTCGGGTATATCAAACTGGAGCACCACGTACTGTTTGACCGGGTAAAACTGGAATAGTATATCGGTGTTTCGGGCTGAAGTGACCTAAGATTTATCCTAACCTAGCCTCAATCATATAGAAAGCCTAGAACTTAGGTGCGGTCCTATTAGGCCACGACTCGAATCGACCATAAGTGCTCCCGGGTTGCTTTTCTTTAAACTAACCAAAAAGTAAGTGGGTGGGCCGATCCACACCGCTCAAGTGGAACCCGTAATATCAGTCCAACCCAATAAATGTAATTGAAAAAATTATGTTGGCCAATCATTTTCCAACCCATTAGCCCAATTGGTAAGTTGATCTTTCGGATCAATATACGAGCCGATCGAGTTAATTGGTTCAATTAAATGTCAATGAGGTGATATATTATTTTTTTTGAATCCATTGGATAGAATCGGTTCGAATGTGGTAACTGAACTTCTTTTTTTGACCAATTCTATTCAATAGATCAGACCTTTCTTTAAATCAAAATGGTTGAATCACATTAAAGATCGTACTAAAAAAATGGTTGTGGCTTGTTTTTAAATATGTCAGTAATGAGAGTTAGTTTCTTGGTTAGATGGCGCATGATGATGTATAATTGTTGATGGAAAGGGTTTTAGATGCGTTCACCACTGTCGAGAAATACAATTTTGGTACATATGGACTTCAAAGCGTATTCTCTTTCAAGTCAGTGACTGTTAATTGGAACCTCTTATGTGCCGCAGCCAATTTCTGGGACCCAAATTACAACGTATTCCATTTTGGTTCAGTCACACTTTGTCCAACTCAAGAAGATTATTGCAATATTATGGGGATAAACACATTGGGTCCAATGATTCGTCTTCAATCGAAATCCAAATTCATAAAAGAACTCTCGAAAGGATTAGGAGTTAAGCCGAAAAAAGCGAGAAGATTCACAGATCACGATTTACTAAGCATGCGGAGACTCCTAGAAGTACACCAAACTCCTGAACAAGAAAATCCTGGGGATTTCACTCCAGAACCACACATGAAGGCCAGGGATTTTACTTTATTTCTGGAGGTATTGTCAACATATTTTCTGATTTCATTTCGGATGGGTCATTAATTGCCGAGCTTCTTCGTAGATATTGCCAGACAACATAAAACTAAGGTTAACCCAGTCCCCACAATGCTTGCCAAGACTTTTGAGGGATTATCAAATGAGAATGTACCAAAAGGGACAAGATTTCGAGGAAGTCCATATTTGCTTTATCTATGGTTATGTATCTGATTTCGCATCGCAGAATTCCCGTAAATCAGAAAAAATAAATGAAAAAAATTCGCAGGAAAGGAAAATTTGGTGGACTTTGCATCCATGGAAGACTGGAGGGACTGGCTCTCAAATTTGAGTACACAAGATATAAATTGGGATAGATTGGGATCAAGAATTGATGAAGGCACCGTGTTTGCTTCAAAGGGATCTGATCATGTAACGCTCACTGGACTGCTCAATACATCTTTTTATTACCCAAGGATGATACCAAGACAGATAGGATTCCCTTCATGGATCCCAATGCTCCTGAGGAATCGACATCCTATTAAGGAGCTGACTGCGCATTTGGTGGAACACATAGCTACCGTTTGGGACCATCGGGTGCTTATTAAATCAGAAGACCAACAAGCATTCAAGAGGTAGAAGAGATAAGTAGAAAAGCATGTAGGATCCTAGATCGAGTCATCTTTACTTTAAGAGGAGAGTCTCCTCATTGCTTTTGTGTTCGCATTTGTCTCATTGGTACGATTTTTAATGAGAAGTCTCTTTTAATAAGGCCCTAAGTAACAATAAATCACCTCATCAGACATAAGCTTGACCAGCACAACTCATCAATTATAATAAAATAATAAAAGCAAATTTGACCAGCACAACTTAATTCACCTTTGATGGGGTTTCAGGATACTATTGTGCTCAAACTTAAGCGTCCGCCACCTAGTTGGAGTCGAGAGTCAGGTCGTTTGGAAAGAACATCTACACCAAGCAAACCATTAAAGATGGCTTCTGAATCTGAACTCACGAAAATTCGTAAGATCCTGGCAGTATTTGCAATGGATATGAACAGCATAAAGAGCAAGTTAGAAGTGCTAGAACAGATCTCTGAGTCAACAAGAGACCATCCAGACGATCAACGAGGCAAAGGGCTGGAAGGTAGCACGGCTAAGAATTTGGATGAGGTTTATGAGCCTGACGGAAATGAGGATTACTTTAATGAAAATCCGATATTAGCCAACAGAATGACTCAGTTGTAAACAACTGTGAAAAACATAAAAGGGATTGATGAAATCGCGGCAAGAATAGAGGCTCTGAATCAAATCCCTAAGATCCGTCTGTTCGAGAAGTTTGTCATGCTAGAAATGGAAAAATTCAATGGAGTAGGCTGCGCAAAAATGCATCTCAAGGTATATGTCACCAACATGCGCACAATGGGGCTCAGTGACGAACAGATGGCATTATTGTTCCAGCGTACTCTATCAGGATCAATGCTACGATGGTTAATGTCCCAAGATTCAACTGCAATAGGGACATGGGAAAATATGTCAAGGATGTTCTGGCACCAGTACAAGTACAGCACTGAAATCGAAACTTCTCGAAGGGATTTGGAATCCACTAAGCAGAAGAATGAGGAAACATTTACTGATTTTATTAGTCGTTGGAGGGCTAAGGCTACACAGATGTGGGATAGACCATCAGAAAAGGAACAGGTGGCAATCATCTTGAAAAACCTCTCGCAAGGCTATGCTCAGCATTTAGTTGCCTAGTATCTCCACACATTCGAATCCCTTTTACAAGCTGGAAGCCAACTTGAGGATGTTTTTGCCTCTGGGATCCTTTCCAACTCTTCTGACAACAAAGTCAAAAAACCCTTCACTAATTCCAAACCCAATGTCAACCATGCCTATATAGCCAACACTTCCACCACCCCAGTTCAACCCCCAGCTCGAACCAATAATCAGGCAAATTTGGGTAGAGCCCCTCCTCAACAGTTCACAAATCTTGGGATGACCCTCACTGTAGTTTTCTAGAAATTATTGAAAAAAGATCTTCTTATCGCTCTCCAACCTCAACTTTTGCCAAACCCCCTACCAACTTCACATAACCCTAACGTCTTTTGTAAATTCCATTAAAGTCCTGATCATCATACTAACCGTTGCATCTCTCTCGGCCATGCCATCCAAAATCTCATTGATGATAAAAAAAGTCGTCATTCTTACCCCAACACCGTCAAATGTCACTACCAATCCACTACCTGCATATCAACCTCTGCCAATATTGAATATGGTTTCAAACATCCAACTATCATTCGACCCAGTCTCTCTCATCCACCCAATCTATGCCAAACCACCCAGTTATCCCCTTGTTGGAATAACCTTCAATAATGAAGTCTATGCCACAAGTTGTGAGCCTTTTGATCTAGTTGAAGATGAGTCATACTATATATCCCCACCTCGCTATGATAGCCCATCATATACCAGTTACCTTTTGACATAAATGATTTCAGCATCCCCATTATCTGTAATAGATGAAAATCCATTTTCACTCTCTTGTGATGAAGTCAAGCACATGACACGGGGAAGGAGAGTCTTTAAGCCACCGGAACTCAGTGCAGACAATCCAACAACTTTGGTAAGAAAAGAAAAAGTGGACCCCATTCAGGAAATCATTGAAAAGGATGATGTTGTGATCAAACAACTAAAAAAGGCAGGCGCCAACATTTCAGTTTGGGGTTTACTCATGGCCTCCACAGCTCACAGGAAAGCTGTTCTCAAAGTATTAACCACAACCCAAGTTTTCCTCGACACATCTCTGGATCAACTAACCAATATAGTAGGGGCAACCCATGCTGAAAATAGTCTGTCCTTATCAGATTTAGATCTCCCAAAAGAAGGGCCGAGCCACATAAAGCTGTTACACATTACAATTGACTGCAATGGAATGAGAGTACCTCTAGTCTTGGTAGATAATGGAAGTGCATTAAATGTCTGTCCTTTGAAGATCGCGACTTGCCTCGGGTTCAAGATAGAAGACTTCAAACAACCTAGCCAAGGCATCAAAGCTTATGATAATACAAAAAGGGATGTACTAGGGACTTTGTAGCTACGAATATCCACAGGCATAACAGACTTCCCTGTGGAATTTCAAGTCTTGGATATTCATTCATTATTCAACCTATTACTAGGGAGACCATGGCTACATCAGATCAAGGCCGTACCTTCTACATTGCATCAGAAGATTAAGTTCATCAAAGACGATTTAGTAATCACACTTCATGGGGATGCTGAAATTATGGGGATTGTGAACGAAATCGAAACCAAGTCGCTACCTAAAATTCAACCCGAACAGAAAGAAATACAACTCAGCAGGTTTGAATTGGAAAACATTCATGTTGTTCAATGGGATGATTCTGAGAAAGAGCTGGTACCTATCGATAATACGTTCAGTTGTTGCGTGGCCAGCATGTTCAAAAACATGAGATTCTTCCCAGGCATGGGTTTGGGTCGTAGACAACAGGGGATCAAAGCTGCACCAACCATTCAAGAAGTAGTTGGGACATTCGAATTGGGGTAAGAACCTACCATAGAAGATTGGGCTCGATATTGGAAGATAAGAAAAGATAAGACAAACATGATAAGACAAGGACATGTTGCTGATCTGATACAAATGAAGCCTTACCGCAAAACCCTTAATGGGCACTTCGTGAAAATAGGGAAAGATTTCCCTTATTGTGGTTTTCCAGAACCCTTTATCGACTACCTCACAGGTGGGTCCAGTCGGGATTTTAGATTTTCTTTGGGATGAATTGGCCTGACAAGGAAGAAGACAGAGCATCTGAAGAATTCGAAGGAGTAGATGATTGGCAGACGACCGTGGATTCACTCAATATCGCTCAGATGTTTCTCGAAAAAGGAAATGTGTCAGTCTTGTCAATCAATAGTGGTACTCAAAACCCACAGTTTGTAATCAAACTTGCAGTCGGGTCTCTTTCCAATTATCATATAATGAGTCCTTTGCTGTATGTTGGGTCTAGTCATGTTAAATCTGTCAAGTCTGTAGTAAGTCATGTCACCCCATCTATCTTTAATGAAATAGAAGAAGTTTCTGACTACCCCGAGTGCAATAATGATTTAACTGATAATCTGACTTCGAAGGATGAATCTTCTGATGAAGAAACTCCTATCGAATTAATTAAACTACTTGAAGAAGAAGATGAACGTCGGGTTTAACCTGTAATGGAAGAAACATAACTAGTTAATCTCGAGATTAAAGATAATCCTCAAGAGATTCAAATTGGAGTCACTTTATCTCCCGATGAGTGCGAAGGGATAGTAGATTTGCTCAGAAAGTTTAAGGACGTATTTGCGTTGTCGTATGTGGACATGCCAAGAGTAAGTATGGATATTGTTCAACATCGAATTTTATTACATCCCGATGCTCGACCAGTAAAGCAGAAACTCCGACGTATGAAGCCAGTATGGACTTTGAAGATTAAGGAAGAGGTCACTAAGCTTATCAATGTCGGATTCTTGGAAGTGGTGGAGTACCCAGAATAGATTGCTAATGTAATCCCAATTCCCAAATAAGATGGGAAAGTGAGAATGTGTGTGGACTTTAGAGATTTAAATAAGGCCAGTCCAAAAGATAGTTTTTCGTTACCTCATATAGATGTATTGGTCAATAATACAGCAGGGCACGCCATACTTTCGTTTATGGATGGATTTTCGGGGTATAACCAAATAAAGATGGACCATCACGACATGCAAAAGACATCATTCATCACGTAATGGGGAACCTTTTGCTACAAAGTCATGCCTTTTGGCTTGAAGAATGCTGGTGCTACCTATCAGAGAGTAGCTACGACCTTATTGCATGACATGATACACAAGGAGGTTGAGGTTTATGTGGATGACATGATAGTGAAATCCAAAGAACGATCGGGACACATCGCTGCATTAGAGAAGTTTCTTATAAGGATCCAAAAATACCAGTTACGCCTTAACCCTCAAAATGCGTATTCGGAGTGACTTCTGAAAAATTACTTGGATTCATAGTCAGTCATAGGGGGATCGAAGTAAACCCTGGAAAAATCAAAGCTATACAAGAAATGACACCTCCGAAGATTGAAAAATAGATTCGGGGGTTCTTAGGAAGAATTCAGTATGTCAGCAGATTCATCGCTCAACTCACCAATATGTGCGAACCTATATTCAACCTTCTCAAGAAGAACGAGTCGACAGTATGGAATGAGCAATGCCAAAAAGCCTTCGACCAAGTTAAGGAGTATCTTTCAAATCCGTCCATTTTGGTTCCACCTACCCCAGTTGAACCTCATCTCCTTTACTTGTCAGTCACGGAAGAAGCTATGGGATGTATGCTGGCACAGTACGACAAAGACAATCACAAAGAGAGGGTCATCTACTATATCAGCAAGAAGATATTAGAGTATGAACGAAAGTTTTTAGCTCCCGAAAAGACTTGCCTGGCACTAGTATGGGTTACTCAAAGGCTTCGGCACTACATGTTCTCTCATTCTGTCATTCTGTTATCTCGGATGCACCCCCTAAAATATCTCTTCGAGAAGCCAGCATTGACAGGTAGAACTGCATGTTGGTTGTTGCTGTTATCAGAATTTGATATTTTGCATGTTATGCAGAATTCTATCAAGGGAAGAGCGGTCGTAGAATACTTGATTATTCATCCAGTGGTAGAAGGAACAAAACCTACCGATCAATTCCCAGATGAAAATATCCTGAACCTTGAAGAAGAATCGTGAAATAGAGTATGGCGGTTATACTTTGATGGAACGACGAATCACAACGGGTTTAGAATAGGGGTAGTCTTGTTCTCTCCCGAAGGATGTCACATTTCGATTATTATTAAGCTAGCTTTCTCCAATACTAATAATACAGCTGAATACGAAGCATACATCGCTTGGCTTGAGGCTGCTTTGAATCTGGGTATCACAAAAATTGAAGTATTTGGAGATTCAGCCTTGGTCATACATCAGTTTTTGGAAGAATGGAAAACTAAGGACGTGATGCTGAAACCCTATCACGAGTATTTGCTAAATTTAGTAAGGAAGTTCAAAGCCATCTTGTTCTAACATCTGTCAAGGGAAGAAAACAGATTCGCTGATGCTCTAGCTACTCTTTCTTCGATGATCCATTTTCCTTTAGGCATGGAACTAAGGCCTATTACAGTCGTAATCAGAGATAAACCTACATATTACCATCAGGTCGACATCGCTGCTCGACTCCTTGACGGAAAGCCATGGTATATTGACATCCAGAAAGTATTGGAAAAACAAGAGTTCCCAGTTGAAGCGTCAAGGAAAGATCGACAATTGAAACAGACTGTTATCACCTGGTCAAGACCTGCCAAAAATGCCAAATACATGTTCACCTCATACATGTACCTCCATCTTAGTTAGTTGGTTTGACTTCGCCATGGCCATTTTATGTCTGGGGAATTGATATAATTGGTAAGATCACTCCTAAAGCATCAAATGGACATGAGTACATTCTCGTGGCCATTGATTATTTTACAAAATGGGTGGATGCCACTTCATATGTTGTTCTCACTGCATCCAAAGTTGCCAAGTTCGTCCAAACACATATTATCAATCGATATGGGGTACCTTCGGAACTGATATCTAATAACGGGTCACATTTCAAAGCTGAAGTTGTCGCTTTATGTTCAAAGTTCAAGATCCGGAATCACAAATCATTACCTTACCGTCCCTAGACTAACGGAGCAGTTGAAGCAGCCAATAAGAATTTCAAGACGATCATCAGGAAAGTGTGTCAATCCCATAGGGATTGGTCTAAAAAATTACCATTTGCGCTCTGGCATACCGTACCTCGATAAGATCTTCCATCGGGGCCACCCCTTATTCATTAGTGTATGGAATGGAAGCTGTCTTACCAATTGAAATGGAAATCTCGTCCCTCAGGATTCTAATGGAAAGTTAGTTATCAGAAGCAGACTGGGTTCGTCACCGATATGAAGAGTTGAATTTAATCGATGAAAAACAACTTAGAGCTCTGTACTATGTGCAAGCTTATCAGAGAAGAGTCGCTAGGGCATTTGATAAAAGGGTTAAAGTTCGCGACTTACAAATTGGGGACCTAGTACTGAAAGAAAACCGAGCACCCATCTTCGATCCTAGAGGTAAATTCAAGCCCAATTGGAGAGGTCATTTTATTATCAAAGAGGTACTACTTGGGAAATCTGTCAAACTCCAAGATCACCATGGCGTTGAATTACTAGAACCGACAAACCTTGACCAGATCAATCGGTATTATATTTGAGGAGGCCATCTTCGGTCGAACCAATTTTCCTGTCACCTAGTTAAATATCTCTTTTCTAAGCTCCTTGCAGCCATTTTAAAAAATAAAATAAAAAAAATATTTCTTTCTCAGCTCGATCACCTAACCTAGGGGAGGGAAATGTTTGAACTACGTTTTGGTCTGATCCAAAAATTCTGGGGTACGTAGGCAACCTGAGAAGTTACTTCAGGCCCGACCAGCTCAAAAAAATAAAAATAAAAAAAATAAAAAATATATATTCCCCACAAAAAAAAATTGTCAAAATGGGGAAGGAAAAGAAAACTATTTTAAAGGAATGCAACACAAGGGGCATTTGGGTTTTGAGCCTCAAGTCTCTTTTTTTTCTTAGCCAACTCCTAAGCTCACTTATGGAAGTCCTCCTAAGTACCGCATGAAAAGGTTGAGAAAAATAGCAAACAAAATCAAGCAGTCCCTCCAGAAGTTCAGAAAGAAAGAAAAAGAAAAAAATCTGCTAAGTTGAAAATCCGAAAGGGTAGCTTAGGAAAAAATTAAGGCAAGCTCGCAAGGTTGAAAATCATAAAGGATGACCTTGACAACAATCAGAGCAAAGAAAAAGAAAATTATAAGCTCGCTAGATCGAAAACTTGAAAGGCAGTCTAGGTAAAAGTTAGAGCATGCTTGTTAGATTGAAAACCTGAACAGGCAATCTAGGCAAAAGATAGATCAATCAAAAGAAAATCTCCGTCAAGCCGAGAATCTAAAAATACGAGCCGAGTCAGAGCATCAGAAATCTGAATGACCAAGCTTCAATACCCAATTTAAGTCAGGCAAAGAATTAGAAGCCACATGTATCTGGTCTATGATTGATTTGGAAAAGTTTACTTTCCTAAGCGAGCCAAAGGAAAAAGAATGTGATCTCCAAGATGAATCTCAAAAGTGAATATTTGTTTCCAACAGATGAACCTGATTCATGATCTTCAATAAAGTCGAAATTAAAAGTGAATCCTTATTGCACTTGTGGTAATCTAAGACTTCTAATTTTCATATTGAGGGGCACTTCTCCTTTTGTTCGGAAGCATATTTATTTTTCCCCTACATTAGGGGCATGCCTCTTCAAAATATGTTCAATTATCCCCAGTATAAGGTTCTATCAAACTAGGGGCATTTTTTGTTCTTAAGCTTGATCAATTCCAGCCCCAAAGGATAGGGAAAATCTGAAATTAAAGGTTACCCTTTCAATAACATTTTTTTGAAAACCCCTGAGGTTCAATGAAAGTTAAAATGTAAATCTAACCTTTATAAATAAATAAATAAAAAGAATTTGGTTCCTATGGAATGAGATTTTCCTCCAATCTTTTACTTAGACCTACTTAGATTTTGCTCAGACCTACCGAGATTCTTTATCAGATTTTACTCAGACCGGCCGAGATTCTTTCTCGGATTTTGCTCAGACCTGTCGAGATTCTTTTTTGAATTTTGCTCCGACCCGCCGAGATTCATCTCGGATTTTACTTAGACCTACTCAAACCTACCGAGATTCTTTTTCAAATTTTTCTCAGATACCGCCGATGGTTTTCTCGGATTTTGCTCAGATACCACCGAGGGTTTTCTCAGATTATGCTCAGACACCGACGAGGGTTTTCTCTGATTTTGCTTAGATCCCGTCGAGATTCATCTCGGATTATTCTCAGACTTACTCAGACTTGTCGAAATTCTTTCTCGGATTTTGCTCAGACCCGTTGAGATTCGTCTCGGATTATTCTCAGACTTACTTAGACCTGTCGAGATTCTTTCTCAGATTTTGCTCAGATACCGTCGAGGGTTTTCTCGGATTTTGCTTAGACCCGCTGAGATTCTTCTCAGACTTACTCAGACTTGCTCAGACCCGTCGACATTCGTATCGAATTATTCTCAGACTTACTCAGACCTGTCGAGAATCTTCCTTAGATTTTACTCAGATACTGCCGAGGGTTTTCTCAGATTTTACTCAGATGCTGCCAAAGGTTTTCTCAGATTTTGCTCAGACCTGTTGAGATTCGTCTCAGACTTACTCAGACCTACGTAGTTTATGCTCAGATTTTACTTAGTTCTATCTGATTTTCTGCAAAAATATGTTGAACGGATTTTATGTTGACCTTACACAGTTTGCTATCCTCCCAGCATGAATGTGCATAATGGAGATGCGCATTTTCCAAATCATCACTACACAATGGCTCACATGTGCACTCACATTGCATTTGCATTAGTCAAGGAGAATTTTTTTAAAATTCAAGGATCTGACATTTTTCCAAGGAGAGGTTATTCTCAAGGATCTGGACACTTTGACAAATTGTCAAATCAGGCTACAAAATGGATTGTCAATAGCTTTGACATTCGGATGTCGTACTATCTATCATAATAGATTGGGCATCTAGTTTACTTCCACCCTCTGCCAAATAAGAGCATCTGTAGACACCCCCATTATTGCATCTTCCTAATTCAACAATTCGTCACCCAGTTTTAGTGGATTCCTAATGATGAATATAAAAGAATTTAAAGGCTTGTGAGTATTGCTTGATTCTTTTTGTTTCTAATCTTTACATCCCCCTACTCATCACGACTCGACCTAGAAATTTACGTACGCTTAGGATAGCTACACCTTACGACTGACTTAGCAAGCACGTACGCTTAGGTTCGTTACATACTTTGACAACTTAGAGACCTCACTGCTCTAGGAAGATATGACTTTGAGACTTAGAAATAATCATGCAGGAACTGAAAGAAATCTCAGGCTAAAATTTGTAAAAATTACCAAAATGACGAAAATACCTCTCATAAATTTTGGACTCCCGAAAAGTCTTGAAAGTACCTCCATTGCACTCAGAAGGTGATTTCGAGTCTAATGGGACCCAAATCGATGAAAATAGAGAAATTCAAGAAAAATTGTAAAAAATCACCAAAATGAGGAAAATACCCATCATAAATTTTGGACCTCTAAAAAATCTCGAAAGTACGTCCATTGCACTCAGAATGTGATTTCGAGTCTAACGGGACTAAAATCGATGAAAACAGAGAAATTTCAGAAAATTCATAAAAATGACGAAAACGCCCCTTAACATCCAACTCCAACATAGAGACCTTGATCCCTAGGAAAATAAAATTCAAATAAAAAAAATTAAACCAAAATAAAATTCAAATTGAAAATTAAACTAAAATTTATCTAAGGTCCAATTAAAATCCAAAATTTAAATCAATTTAAAATTATAAAATCAAATTAAATTTTAATTAAAATACAAAAATAAAAATTACATTTAAACTAGAAATCAAGAAACTGATTAAAATACAAAATCAAATTGAAAATAAAGTTTAAAATCATTCAACCAATCAAAATGCAAAATTGAATTAAAATTTTAAAATCAGTCAACCAAATCGACCAATCAAAGAACAATCAACGAATTAAAATACATTCGATCAAATCAAAATCCAATTAACCGACCAAATAAAATCTATATCAAATGGCCAATTAAAATATTAAAATCAGATTAAAATTTTTAACTTAATTCGAAACAAAAATTAATCAACTAATAAAACTCAAAATTAAAAAAAAAATAATAATCAACCAACAAAAACTCGAAACAAAAAAAATTAACCAATCGATCGACCAACCATAACTCGACAATAAGATACCACTAACGTGGCACGAGTAGTGTGGGATTCCTCCCCCATTCTATTTAAAAAATAATAATAAAAATAAAAAAGTAAAAAAATTAAATAATGCCACCTTGGGAACGTGTTCCCTTTTCTTCCCCAAAGAATTCTTATTCTCCTTCTCCAACTCCTTCAATAACCACCCACACTCTTTACTCCCTCTCCCTTGATCTATCCCATCAACCCACGTCCTTTACCCTTCTTCTTCTTCCCAGCAAAAACTAGGAACAATGGCATACTCTCCTGCTCTCACATTTTTTTTTGCTGTATAACCACCCATATAACCACCCACGTCCCTCATCTCTTCAAGGTTCTCCCCTATAAAACCTGCAACATATCTTTTTCTAAAAAAAAAATAAAAATCTGCAACACAGTCATCCTCATCAACATCCCAGCCCTCTCTCACTCTCTGTTGCATTCCCTATTTGCTACAACATCCCTCCCAACCTCTCTAATAGTCTCTCCACTTCCTCTCTTCCGTGAAAAAAAGCTTGCAACCATCATCTTCCCTAAAAAAACAGCAACTACTTGAAAAGGAGGAGCCATTTTGAGAAAAAAAAAATGATCATCTTTTTCTCCCTCAGCATTCTCTCTCACGTTCTACCCCCCACAACCTCTTAGTTATGCTGCCCTCTCCATCATCTCTATTAAAACCAACAACTTTTCTTTTCCAACTAGCCCCACAAACGCCCCATCTCATTACCATTGCAGTATCTACGACTGTAACAGCCCCTATCTATGCCTCTTTCTCTCACGGACTCCTCTCACTCTCTATAGGCCCTCTCTCTCACTGACTCTATTCATTCTCTACAGGTTCTCTACACACTCTTCTCCCACGTCTCTACTGTTCCCTCCTACATTTTTTTTTGGGCTGAAACTCTCCAAACGTTTGTGGCTAAAACTCTCTAGACGATTTCTTACTCATACAACAATTTCATGAGGGATGTCGGTTGGCCCCCATACTTTTGAGTGAGATGTTCCAATCTCTCACGACTTGTTTGTCTGATCACGATCTGATTTTTCAAGGATGCGTCCACTCCTGCAAGGATGCATCCACTCCTGCAGGTAAATTCCAAACTTAACATAAATTTATAATTAATTTTACTCGTTTTCAAGAGTTTAGAAGGCCTGTCTTTTTGTAGTTTTGGTTTATGGATTATGTGGCCTCGACCAAAGCCATTAACCGCCCGTTTTGTGTTAATGCTGATTTCATGCTCATGATGTCGAGGCGAGTTGCCCCCTTGATCTCTGGTGGTAAGGAAGAATGGTTAACCTTTGTTTGCAACCTCGTTGATGATGCAGTGAGATGGGTCGGTGCTTTCTAGCCTCGGGGGTCTCCTGTGATTGTATTTGACGGGATCCGTTTCCTTGTCTTGATTGGTCTCCATGGGGCAACTCATTATGTACCACTTCAAGTTCTTCGGCAATTTGACTATGATTAGGGTGTGCTTATTTCCAAGAATTTTAGTGAGTTGGTTGGCCTTTTAATCTCTACACTTTTGAGTCGACTTGTGAAGGAATGAGGATGAATTGAGGTTTTGAGTCAACCTGTCTTTGCAGCTCATCTATTCCTATTGTATCTGCATTGGATTCGCGCGGTCATCTCCGGGAGGCAATCGGTGTTAGTAGTGCACCAAGCACATCCTTGTGCTTCATCATTCTTTAGTTATAGAGATCGAGTGGAGGAATTCCAAACTGATCATCGTTGAATTCGGGCTATTTGGCTCAAATCCAAAAAGAAGATGCAGAAAAAGATTGCTCGACTAACATTTGAGCTTGCATGGTTAAAATCTAGTGATAGCAATAAAATGACTAGGCTTCTAGCCGAAGTCATTGAGTTGAGGGACCAACTTGCCCAGAGTCCTCATTTTGATGACTTTGCAACATATCGTGATGCTTCAGATACTGAAAGAGTGATGATTAGCCAAGTTGCCCGGATCTATGCTTTGGAAGAGAGCCTTAACTCATTTTTCATTTCTTACCAAGACATTTAATGGGGTGTGTGTTGTACTCCCACTTTTTTATATTTTCATGTCATTATTCGAATGTATGTAAAACATTAAAAAATTTAATGCAAAGAAAATAGGTTTTGTACTTACTTGGCCTCAGGTATATTTATTGTTCTTGAAAACACGAAGTTTTATGGAATAAATCCTAGATTTGTTGTCATTGGCCAAAATAACAGTTTTTTTTTTTGTTAAAATTTTATGAAATGCTTTTATCAAATGAGTAGAATAAATTCAAAGTTTGTGAATCTTTTCTTATGACGGTCATCTATCTGACTTACCAAATAATCCTTGCTAACGTTGCTCCATACCAACCACGTCAAGTGCAAAACCTGAAACTAAAAAAATGAGAAGGAAATGGTGAGTAACAATGGTTATCTAATAGGAAAGCAAACAATTTCTTCTAATAACCTCATCCTAACATGAACGAATAAGCATTTTGAATCATTTCAATAGATACAAAGTTTTATAGAATAAACTACGATTAACTGGTACATAAAGATAACAAGGAACAACTAAACAGTTAAAAATTCACATTACATCAATCAGCAGTACTCACTATAACATTTTCTTGTTACACGAATCCAATTAAAAAAATTAAAACAATAAATATGCTTTTCATTTTATAGTCCAAAATAAGGTAATAGATACATAATACATCATGGTGGAGTAATGAAATTAGAGAGTTGTGATTCTACGACTAGATCGCTCCTAGTTAAGACATAATGTTCTAATAATAAAGTATTAATTATTGATTTTGTAATTGATCGATGCATTACCATACTTACGGGACCATTAATCCGGCTTAGGCTGATTGTTTGATGTGACCGTAAGTAATGAGTCTCTTTTTAATGTGTCAAAATGTTTGACTACTCTAGATTACACTAACTAATCATCTTCAGCTATGCCTATCAAGCGTGCATGTGATTCCCATTATACAACCCCATCTTTGTAGCACCCCTGAAACACTAACACAAAGCCCCATGTCAAATCTTGAGGTACTAGGTGGAGCTTCAAAATTTCGGCATGATTTCCTCTATTTATATTAGCATTCTAAGGCACTAAATACCTATTTCATCTGATAAACAATATACATTATATCCTGCATATATATACAAAAAGAATAATACGAAAGCCTATATACATCTAAAACGTATGATAGATCAGAGTGCGAAAGAAGAAGTAATTAATATACATGATTATATAGAAACTCCTCATTTTAACAAAAGTCCTACCGCACCACAAAAATCAATAATAAGACTAACTGACGTTGCTAGGGGGTATAATACCCTAATACTCACCAGGTAACAGATTCTAATCGTCTATCTAACCCACCAGATGATCATTACTAGTCGATTTTACGCTCGTTTCACCAATTGTAAGTTTTGGAGCTAAAAATAATAATAAGGAAAAGGTGAGTAATAATAGTTACCCGATAAGAAAGCAAACAATTCCTGCCAATAGCCTCTCCTAATACTAACGAATAAACATATTGAATCATTTGAACATATGTAAAGTTTTACAAAATAAACTACGATTAACTATTATATATTTGTGGCGTCCTGCCAAATACTAACACAAAGCCCCATGTCAAATCTCAAGGCATCTCGAAATTTCAGCATGGTCACCTCTATTTATGTTAGCATTCCAAGGCGTTCAACCTACGCCTGATAGACGACATACATTATCCTGCATATATACATACAAAATATAATACTAGCAGAAGCCTATATAAATCTAATAACGTAAAATAGATCAGAGTACGGAAGGATAAAAAAATACAAGATTATACAAAAATTCTTTACTCTAACAAAAGTCTTTACACTCAATATAGAATCCATAATACTTCTAGACGAACTAACACCACTAGTGGATATAGTCCCAATATTCACCAGGTAATGGACTTTGGTCGTCTATCTGACCTACTAGATAGTCCTCACTCGTGTTTTACACCTACCTCGCCAAGCTCCGAATCTGAAACTTAAAAATGGAGAAGGAAAGGTTAAATAACAATGATTACCCAATAAGGAAATAAACAATTTCTGTCAATAACATCCCCTAACATGAATGAATAACCATACTAAATCATTTTAACATATACAAAGTTTTACAGAAGGAACTATAATTAACTAGTACATAAAGTCAGGGATGAGTAACTAAACATTTTAAAACTCACATTACATTCATCAGCAATGCTCACTATAACATTTTCTTTTTACATAAATCTAAATGACCAAATGGAAACATTAACATACATTTCATTTTATATATCAAAATATGACAACATATACATAATACATAATGGTGGAGTAGTGGAATTAGAGAGTTGGGATTCACAACTAGATTGCTCCCAGTCGGGACATGATGTTATAATTTCTTACTGACTTTTAGTTCCAGATTTTGTGGTCGGTCGCTACACTTACCACACTTGGTTGACCATTTATCCGGTTCAGGCTGACCGTTTGACGTGACCGTAAGCAATGGGTCTCTTTTCGATGTGTCAAAAAGTTCGACTACTATAGATTGTTAGTGATCACTGACTAATCATCTTCGTCTATGCCTATCAGGCATGCATGTGATTTCCAAATATACAAACTATTCATATACGACCATCTTTACATTACAAGTTCACTGATAAAGATAGAGAGGAATAAACCTGAATTTCAGTTGTGACTCCACTCTCATACGCATTCCATACCACGTATGAGTTTGGTTGTCCCTACCGTACATCCTACGATAGTATACCACTCCGGATGATATGACGTATTATCCCTTCAAGCATTCACAAACTCTTTATTAGCTCACAAGATAACTATATATATATATATATATATATATATATATTATTTTATTGAAAATAAAAGAGAAATTAACAATATAAGGTGAGAATGGATATCCAGTTCCTACCATGCAACTGTGGCCATCTAGCCTAAAATAAATAACGGAACGAAAAGTAAACAATGCCTCGTGCTAATAGAAAATAAATAAACATGCAACTAGTAACATTATCCCTGGATATCCATTTACTAACCTACACACAACACAACAATATAAAATACAGACATCACCTCTCGGGTGTTACTCTGATATTTTACCGTTTCATACCCTTTTTTTTATTTTTACAATTTTCAATCTCTTAAACAAAATATCCACTTTCTGATATTCATCAACTCAATATGAGTTCATTAAATATTAAATCATTTTTTTAAATATGAAATTCATTTTTATCAATAACATTGAAAAAGTACAAAATTTAGATCAAAATAGGGTCCAAATGATGCATAGGACCCAATTGACAAAATAATCCGGTGAAATATCTTACCCATGTATAATTTGTTATAAAATATAATTAAACATATCAAATATGCAAGTTCTAACATGAATTTGAAACAATGAAAATGAATACTATATTTTGAAAATTTATAAGAAATTTGTGATAAAATCCTAAATGTAATTTTCATAAATCTACAGTTACCGATAAAAATTAAGAGTCCTTACAAACTCTGTGCAAAAGGATTGAAGTGCGTGCGTGAAAATTGAGACGGTCAACACAGAAATTAAAGTGGATCAGACTTCGAGATGGTTAATTTTTAAATTTGCCAGGTAGTTTCGAAGATCTCAACGCCGTCGTCCTTTCTCCCTTTTGTGACAAAGGACGATTTGACCCTGAAACAGGCGAAATCCCAGGTCAAAGTTACGAAATCTCCGTATATATATACGACTGATTTTTTATGATACGAGGTGAAAGAAAAGATGAAGTGAAAAGAAGTTCGGTGGGTTTTGTAGATGTCGACGCTATGGACCTTTTTTCCTTCTACAGTGGAAGTCAACGACGGTCTGTTCGCAACGGATCTGAGTTTGAAAATTTAAAAAAAAATCCGTTAGTTGGTTTTGGGTTGTTTAAAATGAAGATGAATTGTAAAAAAAATTTTAAAAATTTATTTTTATAAAATTTTGGAACAATTTCAGTATTTTGCCTATCGTTTCGTTCGATGATAACTTGACCGTCCGGACTCCAAAAGTAATGAGTGAATACTCTATTTTGTACCATTTTTCGTTATAAATCTAATGGTGTAGTTAATTTCTACAAATTTTGACTCTAATAAAAATTTAAATTTTTGGCCCAATGGGACCCTAAAATTGACATAATTTTAGTTTTTGACGATAGTTCAACTTTTTGGACTTCGAAATTGACAAGTAAATAGTCCATTTTATATAATTTTTCATTATGAACCCAATGGTTTGATCGAATCTTAACAATTTTTTTGCTTTAAGAAAAAAATTATTATTTTAGCCTGATCCGACTCGATAATCGAGGATTTTGCAAGTTTTTTGTTTGAACTAGTATTGAAGCATGTTTACAGGCTAAAGTATGTTTTTCGATCATTTTGAATCCAATGGTGAAGTTAGATTCCATTAAAAATAATCAGATACATCCTAAAATTTTATCATAATTTCTACTTTTAGAATTTTCTCAAATTTTCACTATTTATTTTTTCTCGAGATACGAATCAAAATTTGGGGTTTTACAATATAGCTAGCGATGACCAACTAAACATTTTAAAACTCACATTACATCCATCAGTAGCAATCATTATAACATTTTATTTTTTATACAAATCTAATTGACCAAATAAAATTATTAAACATGTATTTCATTTTATATATCAAAATAAAACAATAAATACATAATACACAATGGTGGAGTAATGGAATTAGAAAGTTCGGATTCACGACTAGATTGCTCCCAGTCGGGACATAATGTTACAATACTTTACTGACTTTTAATTCCTGATTTTATGGTCTGTAGATGTAATATACTATATTTGATTGACAATTTATCTGACTCAAGTTGGCCATTTGACGTGACTGTAAGTAATGGGTCTCTTTTCGATGTGTCAGAATGTTTGACTACTATAGATTCTTAGTGATCACTGACCAATCATCTTCATTTATGCCTATCAGGCGAGTATGTGATTCTCAAATATATAATCCCATTCGTATACGACCACCTTTACATTACAACTTCACTAATAAAGATAGAGAGGAATAAACCTGGATTCCAGTTGTAATTCTACTCTCATACGTGTCCCCTACGATGTATGAAATTGGTTGTCCATATCGTACATCTCAGGATAATATATCACTCTAGATGATATGATAGACTATCATTTCAGGTATTCAAAAGCTCTTTAATAGTTTACAAAATAGGTACATATACATATCATTTCTTTTCTTTGAAAATAAATAAAAATTAACATTACATAGTTGAGAATGGATATCTAGTTTCCTACCATGCAATTGTGGCCCATCGGCCTAAATAAATAACAACATAGAAAAGTAAATAAACATGCATGTTACCTCGTGATAACATAAAGTAAATTAAGTCTCGATATTCGTTCATCAATCCAGACATAACATCATAATGTAAAAAATGTAGACATCACCTCTCGGGTTTGATTTTGACATTTTACCGTTTCATTTACTTTTTTCCTTTTTTGATTTTTGCAGTTTTCAATCTTTCGAACACAATATTCATTTTTCGATATTCATCAACTCAATATGAATTCATTAGATACAAAATCATTTTTCAAATTTTGAAATTCATTTTTATTAATTAAATTGAAATTTTTTCAAAACTTGAATCAAAACAGGGTCCAAGCAGTGCATATGACCCAACTGGTGGAAATAACCTAGTGAAATATCCTACCCACATATAATTTTTTATAAAATACAATTATACCCATCCAATATGAAGATCTTGGCATGAATTTGAAATAAAGAAAAGAATTCTACAATTTTTAAATACATTACAAATTTTTATTAAAAATCCTAAATGTAATTTTTACAATCTACAATTATCAATAGAAATTGAGAGTCCCCTACCAATCTTTGTGTGATAGAATGAAGTACATGTACATAAATCGAGGTAATCAATACAGAAATCGAGTTGGATCTGACGTTGAGATAGCTGATTTTTGAATCAAATTCAATGATTTCGAAAATCTAGATGACATTGTCATTTTTCCCTTCTACGATGGACGACAATTTGGACTTGAAGTAAATGAATTCTAGGGTTGAAGTTTCGAAATCCCTATTATGTTTTCGACGGTTTTTTGATGAAACGAGAAGAAAAAGTAGAGAAAAAAGGAAATGGTGAAGGTTTATAGAGTTTGACGCTACGAACATTTTTCCCTTCTTATTCGAGAATCGACAACGTCTCGTTTGTGATATAGATCAAAATTAAAGTTGGTAGAAACCAACTTTTTTTTAAAATTCAAAAGTTATTACTAGTGCATTTGGGAAAATAGTGAATAGTTACAAAAATTTAAAATTCTTTTATATAAGTTTGCGGGATTAAATCGATATTTTAAATGTTTTTCGTTGATGATAATTTGACCATTTGGATTCCAAAAGTGACTCAATGTTGGACTCAATTGGTGTGATCAAATATTTAAAATTTTTACTTTAGCAAAAATTTATTTTTAGCTTAGTCCAACTCGAAAATTTAGGATTTTGCAATTTTTTTCGTTCGGACTCGCATTTGAACGTATTTATAGGTTAAAGAATGTTTTTTTTTTCCCATTTTGAATCTAATGGTGAGGTCAGATTCATTAAAAATGACCATAAAAAATCCTAAAATTTTACCCTAAGTCCTACTTTCATAATTTTCTCAAAATTTCACTATTTATTTTATCTTAAGATAGAATAAAAAATTGGGATTTTACATTCTCCCTCTAATAAAAATTTTATCATCAAAATTTCAATATCACATCTTATTCTTCAAATTATCCTTATGCTTGATATTCATATCGAATTCAGCATCTTTATCTCTCGTTCTATATTCTTCTTATCATGATATTTCCTAAAGACTCTTCTCATAAATCTTATTATTTAAAATCTTACTCAAGATGATAATTCCTACATCCCAAATTTTTAGTAATTGCCTCTAATCAAAGATATATATTTCCTATTCTACTCTATATCAACCAACTTACACATTTTCTTTAATCACATATAATAAACTGTTTCCCAATACTACATCAATACAACTCCCAAACCAATCCTGGATGCATCAGTGAAATTGCATTGACCCTTTTTCACTAAATAGTGAAAGGGGGTCCGATTGATAAATTGGAGATTTTTTGAAAAATTCGAGTCGCCACCTAATTTAGGTCTACAAACCAAAAATAACTCTAAATGGATTTGGATCGGCCCATGGATAAGAGAAATTGGTAAGGGGTCAGATTACGAATTTCAGAAGGTGTTAGGCATCGAACACCCCAATCGAGATGATCGGTCTCTACTACGATCTAAAATTATCCTATGGTCAGTATACAAAGACTAAAGTCAAACTAGGGTCCAATCATCATCAATTTATAACAGATTTGATAAACAGATCTTATGACTAAAATTCTACAATATTACATGATTATCGAATTTTACAAAAAAGAAAAAATTTGTGAAAAACCTTAAATATGTCCCATGATTTAAAGTCAATTAGAAATCCACATATGCAAAAAATTAACAACAATGGGACTGCGAAAATTTTCAATTTAGAAAATTAGGAATGTGAAATTTCTATAAAGCAGTTACGAATTTCTAAATTCGAAATTCGAAATTTTCTAAATTAGAAATTAGAAATTTCCTAAATTAAAATTTATAAATATGATGAATTTCCAAATTAGAAATTTGTAAAAATAATTTTTCAAAATATAAAATTACCAATAATAATAGAAAATTACAAACACATGCAATTTTTATATTTTCGAATAAGTCCTCGGGGCATGCACCGATAAATCGATTGACAAATTAATTTGAGTCCATGCGAAAGAATCAATAAATCAATTCATTAGTTATTTTAAGAAATCGAAGTAATATTTAGTATACCACGTCCATCTAAATTCCCGAGTCAACTCAAGTAGATTTAAAGAGAAATTTGCACTTCGAGACCTCGACATATACCAAAATTAGTGAGTTGACTAACATATTTTGATTAAAAAAAATCAATTTTAAGTCCCCACTTGCATCAAAATAAGTGAGTCAACTCACATATTTTTAGTTAAAGAAATTTGATTTTTTGAACCTCCACGTGCACCAAAATCAGTGAGTCCTCAAGAATGAGCAATTTTGTCAATAAATATCATAAAAAATAATATGATTTTCATCTTTATAGGTTCATGGAATTAATGAACCTCACAAGAAATCAATTCCCAATTCTTCTTTTAAAATTAAACAATTGACCTATGCACATCCTTATATAAAAATTATTTTGGATCTCTTCACATGCATGACAATTAATGGGTTGACCCAATAGACTGTCTTGGAATAAAATCTACTTTAATCCATCCAACACCTCCTCTCAAGTCAATGAGTCAACTCACTAACCTCTAAGAAAAACCCCTTTTTCATCAATTATTGATCCAAAGTGTCCAAAATAAAAGAATAAAAAAAAAAATGATTCAAGTATTAACTTGCTGATGCTTAAGAACTAATAGTCACAATGCCAAATCAATTTGCACCACCCTTTTAAATAAAAATTGGGAAATATCAAATCAATTATGATGAGAGGCAAGCTATCTTAGATTTAAGAAAGGATGTGACCAAATTTACATGTGGTTTAGCAGAGAAACAAAGAAGCTCGATCTCCTATCAAGGCATGGATACTCCGTTTAATCTTAGCATATCGAGGTTAAAATATAAATAATTACAAATCATTTTATTATTTTGAATGTCCATGCCTTGACATCACATATGCACTTCCCAGATTCGATTTTTTTTACAGAATATACACCATCCACTTAGCTTCATCTAACCTCTTATGATGACAAAATAATCAGCATCATTAAATAAATAAAAACAAATGACACCTCACCTTTAGATGATAATAGTTGTCAGGTTCTCTTTAGAGTTTTAAGCAGTACAAGAGACTAGAAAAGAACTGAAAGCAGGTTGACAGATGTTCGAATAAAGTTTGAGATAAAACTATATGATTGAGTGTTGGGCTTAGAAACGATAGGAGAATGACTACTGCACTGTGGGTCGATCAAAGAAAATGAAATAGAAAAAATAGGGTGTGCTATAAGCTGATCTAAAAAAGGAAAAAAACAAGGAGTAAGCTTTGCTATTTGGGACATTCTAAAGGGAAAAAAAAAGGTTGAGTCTGTGCTGTTGTGGCTATTCTGGAGAGGAAGAAAAATGTGATGGAGTAGATTATGAGAGTGGGGGCAGAGAGGAATTATTAGTTTAGGATTTAGAAAAGAGAGAGGAGGGCAGAGATAGGTTGAAAGAGAGAGAAGTTTTTTTTTCTCTATTTTAAAACATGGAGAGGCTGAGAGAGAAGAAGCTATGGAGTGCCCCAAAATGTGGAGAGTCCTCTCTCCTTTATACCACATTTGTTTCCCCTTTTTTCTTTCTTTAAAAAAAAAAAAAAAAAACAAGGGACGTTGGAGAAACTTCCTGAATTTTTTTTAGATCTTTTAGATTTTCATCTTTTTCAAAAAGATGGACGTTAGATATTTCCTAGATTTTTTCCAAGTTTTTCTCTCTTTTATTTTAAGTGAAAACGTCCCACATTTATATCTTTTTTTTGTTTATCTTTTTATAGAATGTGAGTGATGATCTCATGCTATTCACCTCTTGATAGTTCCCTTCATGATTGGTCGTCTTTTACATTTATCTTTTCTTTCGATGATCACTTTGATTTTTAATTTCTAATTTTGGGTTAATTGATTCTTAGTTTGAAATTTTTATTTATTGACTGGATTAGTTTGAATTCTGATCAGTCGAATTTTGATTGAATTTTTAATTTAATTAAATTTTGATTAATTTTGTTGATTACATTTTGATTTTAAATTTGAGTTTAAATTTGATTTTGATTTTTAATTTGAATTTTAATTGGCCATTTGATTTTGATAAAATTTGGATTTTATTTGGTCAATCAATTTTTAACTTGAATTTGAATTTGTGATTAAATTTTGATTTGAATCTAATTGGTCAGTTGGAATTCGATTTTAATTTCAATTTTGGTCGATTAGATTTTTTTTTTTTTTTTTTTTAATTTCATTTGTTGGTTGATTGATTTTTATTTTTATTTTTATTTTCAATTTATTGGTTGATTGGATTTATTTGGATTGGGGATATTATTGAAGTTAAAATTTTTATTTCTTACTTCGTCCTTAATTGAGATTAAATTTTTTTTTTCTTTTTATCTTTCCATGTGAATTTTTTTTAGATTTCTAATGCACATAAATCTGTTGGTGATTTATTTTCAATTGTGTTTTCCTAAGATCCAAAGTTTCTAGGTTAAAGTCAGGCATTGAGCTGCGTTTTGATTATTTTTGTGATTTCTCATAAATTTCTCTATTGTCATCAATTTGGGTTTCATTAGACTCAAAACCATATTTTGAATGCAATGGCGGTACTTTTGAGATTTTTCGAAAGTCCAAAATTGATGAGGGGTATTTTCATCATTTTGTTAATATTTGTAAATTTTATGAATTTTGACGTGAGATTTCTTTTAGTTTTAACGTGATTATTTAATGGAGATCGATTTGCTGTTTCCAAGTCTTCTCAAGAACCGTTGCCGGAATTGGCGGTCCGATGACTAGGGCAAGGACAAAGAAGATGGACAGGCATTGCAAGGCTTGATTGTGGAAGTCCAATACAAAGAGGCCATTCTAGAAGATTCTAAGGCTAATTTTGGAGATATCAAAGTTTCCTCAAGGATGGTCAACTATCTTTTTATGCAAGAGATCAATTTGAAAAATCAATTTGATGCCAGGGTTAATTGGGAATTGTTATATTCTAATGTCCTTAGTTTTGAATTTTTATTTTCCTAAGGACTAATTAGACTTTCTTTATTTTTCCAAGGACTAATTAGAATTAATCTTGATCTAATTTGTCTATAAAAGGGCACCTCATTTTGTATTGAGACACAATTGATAATTTACATCTTATGAGATTTTGAAGTTTATTCATCGAAACTTT
>NW_028237316.1:0-32106 GCF_017979445.1 Akebia trifoliata
TGCAATGTCTTATGTTAGTGTTAAATTCAGTAAGTCAGAAGTAGACTTGGTAGAGAATCTAGGAGTCAGTAGTGATACTTCAAGATGCTCGAACCTATTTTCATTGATCCATGGATTTGGAGTTTTTCTTGAAGTGTATTTATTTATTGCTCTTTTAACATTTTAATATGTGATGCCTGAATGTAGAAATAGACGACTAATGAGAGCTTCTATTGCCATGCCAATTTTTACTAACAGCACCCCAAGATGTGTGTTAATTCTTTGATGATTTACATATTAATTGGGTTGGTGTTAGCAAATGTTGGTGTGGCAATAGAATCTCTTATAAATTCCACGAAAGTGTACCCATTGAAACTGCCTAAGAATGGTAGCCCAATGCGTAGTGGTCTGATCTTTTCAACTTTTGCTTTCTTTTCGTATGCTTATCTTCATATACTCTTAATCGTTCCTTCCAAACATCATTTCTCCAAAGCATTACCTCCTAATTATTAGGAGAGTTGTTATGTTTTAAGAGTTGTGCTACACTGACTTTCTACAACACTGCCTTCAGTGCTACATGTGCAGAGAACCATTGGTATTTGTATACAACACTCCTAATCTCAAGGAAAAGTTTTTGTGCTTCTGTGCACACACAACGCTCATGGCAGTTTTATTTTCATCAATATAATATTCTTTCTATTTTAAATCCTTTATTATTTTGTAGTTACCCTCTTTTGTTAATGGGATTTATTGTAGAAGCCCATGGGCCTCACTCATCCTCACAAAACCAACTTGTAAGGTGAGGCACTACGTGAAAATCCCTTATTTCAACAAAAAAAAAATTGTTGGGCCTGGCCCGTCAAATTTTGATACCCAGATTCCGCGGCCTACGGACCACGTTTCCACTCTCAATCACTCGCTCTCACTTTCAATCACTCGATCTCATCTCTCTCTCATTCTCTGTCTCTCTCTCACTATCTCTTTGTCTCTGCGTCTCTCTCACAATCATCGATCGATCGACCTCTCCGTATATATCTCTTTCTCTCTCTCTCGATCGACATCGCTCTTTATCTCCCTCTCTCTCCCGATCGGTCTCCCTATCTCTTTCTCACAGTAGCTCTCTTGATCGATCGACCTCTCCATCTCTCTCTCTCGATCGATCTTTCTTTCGATCTGTCTCCCTCGATCGATCTCATCTCCCACTCTATTTGATTGATGGATCTCGATCGAGAACTTCTTTCGAACGCTAGTTATCAGATTTGTTTCTAGAACTTCTTTCCAACCCTAGATATCAGTAGATCTGGTTCTGAAAATCGAAACATTTTTTATCGATCAAGGCGTGAATGAGGGGCATCTGAAGATCGACTACAAAAGACAAACAATATGCAGAGTTGGGGATCGAATAACCGATTAAATAGTTTGGTTATCCGATCCCAAGGTTTTTGGATCTCAGATCATCGATGAAGATGAAAAAGAATCTGCATTACAAAATGGATTAGAAATGGATATGAGGTCTGCTTATGGTTTATCTTCGACGTCAAACAGGAAATTCGGTTCATCTTCGAACAATGCACTTGAGGCCTCTTCAGGTTCGAAACAGATCTCAGAAGAGAATGCTGGTTTTAAAGGCCCAAATGACACCAATTGTAGAAAAAGAAAAGCAATTAGAGGAAAAGTAGCTGAGGACCTCTCGGCCAATGATACAAATGTATTTTTTTGTATTTCAATTTGAATAAAAGGATCTGGTTTCCAGCCTCGTTGCAGGTATATTCCACTTGATATCATCTATCACTATTTAATAGTTTGTTGTTCATTCTAGTATCCGTTGTCCATTTACAGGATAATTAGTTAAATCACCTAATTAGAAAAGGCGAGTTCAATAAGATTATGGACCCAAGAGAAGGTTTGCAACTTCACATGATAATATTTTCATGGACTATTAATAGGTTTTGTTCTTCTTAATGAATTGAGTTTGCAAATAAGGACAAGGCTTTGATTGAGCACAATTGAGTTTGCTTCTGTTCCGTTGATATAGGCACAATGTCGTAAATCCTTGTGTTTTATAGGATGTGTGAACTTTGCTATTTCAATTTTTCCACAATGTTAGATGAAAGAGTTAGGATTCAATGAGTTAGTGCCATGGCATATTATACCTTTTCATCATCATTATCAAATCTTATTTGAATTTTCGAACATTATGTGGTAGGTTGCATAGATGTTTTGACATGGATACAAGGTGTCTGACATGATGCTTTTGAGAAGCACAAAATGGGAATACACACATATAAATGTATTACAAAGAGCCTTCCATTCGTAAAGCGGATTCTGTTCTTGACTTTCATTTAGTGTTTTTCCTGTTTTCTCTATTCTAGTCTTTCATAATATGGTTTGTGACTTCTACTCTTATCTTTGTGTCCAATATTTATTTGATTAACAAACAGAAAACACTTTCTTCTAGCTAATTGTTTTCCCACACTAGTCTACTTGATGTAGGATTTGTCATATTTAATGTATGCAGGTTTTTGCTTATTACATTCCCATGGAAGATTCATGGAACGGTCTTGTAATTCCTATATCATCACAGGTGAATTTCAGCAGCCATCTCTTTTGTACTACATACCCCATTCCTTTTCTGTGACTTGAAAATAAATCTACTATAACCATTTCTGCAGTATTTAGTCTTTGTTTCATAGACCAAAGCTTTCCCCATTATCTTACCTGTAATTTTACATTGGATTTTTTCTTTCATTTTTTTTAAGTACCAAGTATGCAACATTACTTATTGGGAGGACTGTTGGTGTCGATTATTGCCTCCTAAGTTTCCTCAACTATTCGTTGTACTCCAATAAGAGGCTTCCTGTTAACGATGTCAAGATGCAAATAGGGAAGGAATATTCTTGGGATTTTGGATTTAGAAGGAATTTCAATGAATAGGAGATGTAGTTGGTGGCCACTATCATCAATCTAATCTCTCTTGTTCCGATGCTCCCTAGGGTAAGGATTAGAGGATATGCTTGGTGAGTCGGAATGGAAAATTTTCCTTTTAAGTCATCCTATGAATTCACCCCCCCCCCACCCCCCCACACCCACACACACACACATATTTGATAAATCATTCTATGAATCCCTTGTTCTAGTGCTATCCTCATTGTTTTCAACCTTTCCTCTTTGGAGCCCTAATGTTGCTTCAAATGGTAGTGGACATAAATCATTTGCATGCTAATAAATGGGCTAAAGTCATGAAAGATTCTCCATGGAGATTAACGAATTCAATTGACCACATAGAGTCCTCATTCGCTAGTTCCTTTTCCTCTCTTTTTTTTCCCCCCTAGTCATTAAGGAGAGCTAACAATTTTGCAGATTCCTTGGCCAAAAAAGTTGCATTAATATGAACCTTAATGATTTGAATTTTCTCCTCCCTGATCTTAGTAGTTGCTATTATTTTAACGAAAAATTAATCACTCATCAAAGAAGGGTGAGAGAATGTTCATTGTTCCATGTGGCATATGTCCAGGGGCTTCGGACCATCCAATCAGTGTGAGCCTGAATGGATGATCCTGAACATCTGATAAATTGACCTAAGTCCATTGATGATTAGAATTATCTGATTAGACTAATTTCTCTTTAGTCCAACTTTAATAGGTATTCCACTGATTGAATAGTCTCAACTGTGTGTGTGGGTGCCGTTTCAATGGAACTGAAAATGCACTATGTGTTGTGCATATGCTGGCCGCTTTTTACTCCCTCTATGATTTAAAGTACTATGCACTTTGAACTGTACTTGTGATCATAGTCACCAAAGTCTCAGACTTAATGAAAAATTCCGATTAAATCATGACTTTTTTCCTTCACTGATTTAATCAAGATTTTTTTTATAGTAATATGTGACTTACGAACTTTGCGTTTAAATCATGAAAAACGAGGATGCAAATGAGAATGACATTGATTTGATATTTTTGATCTATTACGCTGTGTTTGGATTGAGGGAAGGGGAGGGAAGAAAAACTCATTAAGGGAAGGGAAGGGAAGGGAAGGGAAGGGAAGTTTCTCTTCACCCTGTTTGGATTGAAAGAGAAGAGAAGAGAAAAAATCATGTTTCTCCTGTTTGGTTAGGATTCATAAGAGAAGAGAAGAGAAATTATTATTATCAAATGACTATTATACCCTTCATAATCTAAAAAACAAAATTCTTCTTGTATAGTGATACAAAATATAAACAACCAAACATTCAAGATCAATTTGAGGGGTACCTTTCATTTGAATGTGTATAAATGAGAGTTTCTATGCCCACCCCACTTTTACTAAGAACATCCTAAGCAAAGTTGGGTGTGACAATAGAATCTCTCTAATATAAGGATTTTGTTAATCAAACACACCCTAAATAATTTTCCTTAAAATAGAATAACTCCTTCCATGTTTTTTTTTTTTTTTTTTTGATTACGATCTCCTTCCATGCATTTCTAGCCACTCGAAAAATTAATTGATTTGAGGTTAGGATTAAATGCTTAAGAACGTGTAAAATTTTCATGTATGACCCATGATTTGGACAGTTTAATATTATAAAAAAACACTTTCCTTACTTAGTTTAATAAGATTTTAAGCTTTCGTGAGGGTTGTTTTGCAAAAATGGATTACCACATTGGCAATCCGACACCTCTAAATTTCTTGGAAAAACTCAGATAACATAAAAAAGAAAGAAATTGGATCTTATGGCCACCGAACCTCCACGGTACTCCTAAATTTAAATTTGAAATGAAAAATAAATTTTTTTTTTAAATATTTAATTTATGAAAGCTCATGGAATTTCATCCTCTACATCATCGAAGCACTGGATCATGTTTTTATTTTATTTTTATGCCACAAGGTAATTCTAAGGACCGCCAACAAAGCGTGTACTTAGCTGGACTGATCACAAGATTGGACCCCGTATCCCACATCTTAACGTGAAAGTGGATAGGAATCATAGATGCTTTTTCACTTGTATCTCGAGGAAAGTATCTATGGTTCCCATACACTTTTACATCCGGGTGTGCACCATAGATCTTTTCTTTGAGATATGAGTGAAAAAGCATCTACGATTTTTATCCACTTTCACGTCAAGATGTTCAACATAAAGTCCAATCTTGAGGTCACTCCAGCACGACTCAGTAAAATTATGAATATCCATGATGCAAACATATACTGAATCAATGGGTAAGAACAATAATCAGTCAAGTAATGCAGTAAGCTCAATGGGACTTACTGATAATTACCATCAAACATGAAGATGTTGGGATCTCAAGAAAGTACCTCAAACTGTCATTATGGAGTCTGGATACGCCTTAACAGCATTATGTTCAACTAATGAGGAACCATGTCTTCTTGCTACACTTCTATTAACACAAGAAACATTTTTCAAGAACACATATAATAAGTATTTTTCAAAAAATAGGTAGACTTGAAAATTAACTTAATAGAAAAAATCCATTAATTTCCATTCAATTCTGATACTTGAGTGAACCAATAACGATGTTTTCACTCACACATAACATTTTAATTTTTAAATACGGAAACTCTTGTATCAAACTAAGTTCTTAACCACCTATTGAACCGAAAATCAATACATCAAAAAGGTCACTTGAGAACCCAAAAAAAAAAAAAAATTCTGGACATGCAAATGATTTCCTCTTCGATAGAATTGTTGGCTACATTAAAATAGGCTTGCTTCCAGCTCATTTAACTCATCCCATGTCTAGTTCATCATCATCATCATCTGGAAGTACTTCGGCATCAATGACTGGAGATTTCAAGGTACTTGGTCCTTCTGTGGCAGAATTGTTCTTGGCCTGAAAAGTTGAATTTAATTAAAATGTGAGCATTAAAAATTTGAACTCATTAAGGCTAAGAGGAAGTTTAATGTAGACGGGTAGAACATGCGAGAGAGCTAGAGGTGACATCTCAACCACCTATAACAAGGAGGTCCAACAACGTCACCCTATCCTCCTCCCTTAATCACAAGTTCCTCCTCTATCAATTATATTACATTAATTGAGAAGACGCCCCTGTACACATGGAAAAGCTTTGACCAATTATATAGCAAGGCCTTAGCTTAGTTTTTAAGACATAATCATTCACATCATCCTCACTCGCAAACATTCATTGGTTTCTCTCCTTCCAAATCTCCCACCACACAACAAAAGTGTATATGTCAAGAGAATCCTCCCATTTCAAGATGCATACACTAACTGAATATATCATCGATAAGAAAAAAAAAAAAACTGAATATATCACCCAAGATAGATTGAAAATAGAAAAAATAAGATTCATGTTGCCAATCACAATATTTGGGATAGAGTATAATAGAAAAATAAGATTCATGTTGCCAATCACAATAAACAATCCAAGAGTGCAGCCAGGTACCTTTGGCTCGTGATATACAAAATGAAGTGAGTCAACCAATTGGTGTGGTCGAATAGTGTTAAGCACCGGTCCTGGCTAAATGCAATGAGAGGAACCTGGCTAAATGCAATGTACAAGCCCACTCCCAAGATCCTATACAAATCAAAACCCACAATTCAGCTTGTAATGTAACAATTAGCAATATAAGTACAAGCATATAAATTTGAAGTTCTAGGCATGAACATGGGACACTATTAAAGAATTATTAAAGAAACAATTTTCCAGCATTCCAAGTTTAACAATAAAAATCTAGGTAAGTGCATAGGTCTGCAATATGGACCAAAGGAACGTGCCAACAACTTACTCATAAAGTACTAAATTACAACCTATATGCTCAAATGAGGAAATAACGTCGAGAACATTCATGATATAGGAAGTTTCCTTACCACAATTCAGATCTGAATAATCAACAGCAAAGTGTAGCATGACCTAGGAAAAAATTCAGAAAGGTTGACATGGACTAACTAGTAACAACTGCAATGGCCCCGAATTCAGATAGGAACTCCACCATGATGAGAGAATTACCATTCAGCTCATATTGATCATGATAAACATAAGAATTAACTACATCACAGGTGGCACACGTAAGAGAGCAGTTTCCGCAAAATGAGTTGATGGTGAGATCCAGTTGGTGGCCTGCACATTGTTGTGTTTCAGTTAATGGGTTACTAAACTATTGTATAAGAGAGTTTGTTCATCTGCCATGTTTAAATCCTTGTAACCAATTTTATGAAAGGTTAAAGGTGTTCTGGGGTTGTCATGGGTCAGATCAATCAACATTGGGTTTAGATATGGATGGGGTATTTGGTCCATTGGATTCGATTAGATATCGAAATGGGTCCATATCACTATGTGAAAAAAGCCCATATGTGAAGGAATTACCCTAGATTTCAGTAGTGATGCTATTCTTGACTGCATCCTAGAGTACAAGGAAGAAGAAGTACACCACTATTGTCATCCAGCTCCAATTCCAATGTAGCCTCACACAAACATGCAAACGTTAGTTATAGTACTACACTTTATCAAGTATGACACTTTGTACAAGGTATAGACAATGCGATAACATTTTAATCCATGCTCGTAGAGTGAAGAAAGAACAGAACTAGAATTTTAAATTTAGTGGCAGAAATGTTTAAATGGATTTATCTATGAAATTTCTACAAAAGAAATGTTTGAAGATTGGACGAAATCCAATCCTTGTTTGTTATAAATGAACCATTCACATTTTCGATTCCTCAAAGGCTGAATCCGCTAAAATGATTGTGCCATTTCTCTGCCTCACCTTGAGAATCGATGTGTATCAACAGTGTACCTAATGGCATCAGCTGCAGCCCGTGATCGAAGATAACTCTATTTTTTTCCTTCATAGCCAGGAAAAATGAGCTCTAATAGTTTTCAGCTGAATCTTTCCACTTCGTATCACATGTCATGCCTGCTCAAGGAGTGTCCTGTAATAAACTGCATGTAAAGGACCAGACAAGCTACCTACCAGCATCATTTCAACTCCTACACACCACTAACGCCTAAAACCACGTTTTAAAACAATGCTTGTAATGGGTGTTGCCAACAATATAAGGTTAATGCCTAAAAAACTAATAAGGGGTATTCAAAGGAAAGGAGGAATATTCAAAGTCAGACGCTCGCTTGGACTAACTTAATAATCACAGAGTCTTGCAATCACCCATCTTCCAGGGATTAACGCTGAAAAAACAATACGAAGGTTATAATTAATTACCCAATAGTACAAAAGTCATAGGCCATTCAATGGTGTAAAAGGGAAACCAGACATGGCTGAATCAACTGGGCTTACTGTCACTAGGAAAATTCCTCTTCATCTTATTATAATTGCTCACTTTTCCTGATGGGTCCCAACCAGGAGGCTTTATGTTTGGCCAATCACCCTAACATCCTAGCTTGATGTACAGACTCTTCTTTATTTCAAAGATAGCATTAAACAGAGAGTAGAAGCATAAGGTGAGAGCAGGTAAAAAAGGGTGGTGACACAGATACTACCTAGAATATAACAAAGCCTTCCAAGGGTCTGGATAAATAATTATTAATGGTGCAGACTCTACATGACAAATAGATATAGGACTTACATATCAGTATGACATGGTAGTCCCCGTTAAGCCAAAGGGACCATGTGAATGCCACATGGTGCTTGTTTATGCCATTCATTGGTTGCCTAGTGTCGATCTTATGGATACTTGTAAAAGAAAAATATTGTAAAAAAATGATTGTATTCCCAAGTTTACAAGATGCCAAGAGAGTTGTAATATTAAAGGAGCACTCAAGGTATATAGGTATGTTTGGGATAAGAAGAAAACATGATGATCATAGATAAGGTAAATGTGCTGCAATTTTCATACCCACCCCTCACCTTTCCACCATTGAACACAGTTGCTCGTGCATAACTTTAGCCTCAGTTAAACCATCTTTATTGGCAAGCAGCCTAACCAGGCAGGAACAACCTGCCAACACAGAGTAACAATTAAAAGGCCAACAAATATTGCCAATGTTTAAACAGGTGGCCTAAGAACATCCTATTTTGGGGGACTATTAAGTAAGAACTAATGTAACAATATATTAAAAGAAATAGTTTTGGTAAGGGAAGAAAAAAATTGAATGTAAGGCAATGTCATATGCCATTACATTATCTAAATGTAGTGCATTAGGATGCCTAGTCACAACATTATCTGTTTATGATGACTACAATGATGAGAACGGATATTAAAAACGAGCAGTACATACAAATATTAAAGTTAAAACCATCTTAGATACTAGGTTGCTAAATTAATGAAGGACTTTAAATAACATGCAGAAAAAAGGATTCTATAGTGTTTTTATTAAAGAACTTACCCACATAGGTGTTGTATACGATGAAAGTTCGTCGAAGAAAGGCAAGAAAGAGGCCTTGAATGTCTTGATCAAAGTTCCCAAGCAATCACCAATCTGGATGCAGAAAAGAACAATAAAGCAAGAAATCCAAAAAAGTGACTTACCTTATAGCTGTTGCAATCTTGCAAGCTTCATTGTCCATTTCAAACCTATAAAAGTTATAATAAAAAATTTGAGAAAAAAAACAGAGTTGTAAAACTCTGGAATATCTTGAGTTAGGTTTAAAATGACTTTCAGATACATTAAAAGGAAGAAATTACTTGGTAACTATGATCCAGATTCAAAAAATCATTTAATGGACTCAAAAGGCATGGCTTGGTAACTATGATCCAAATTCATCATTCTCTTTAGTAATCTTCTTTGAACTGTTTTGTCATCTAATAAAATTAGATAATATTTGCAGATTAGCTCAAATAAAATCCAAAAACCAAAATTTTCCAATCAAATAAAACTCAAAAACCTTCCATCTAAACTACTTGTGATAGCAACACATTCCTAACCAAGGTGGAAAATTTCAAATCGCAGAGTTATCTGACAGAACTCTCCTCTTATAAATTTCTCCAAACCAAGCAAAACCTAAATTCGGCAAAACTAGACTACATAAAACTCATAAAAATTCTCAATTTATAGCGACAATCAAACTAAGTAAAACTAGCTTCTAATTAGAAAGAACAATAACCATTTAAATTCTCGAAGCAAAATTCAAGCCAAAAGAAACTCAAACAAAATCCAAATTCGGATTGTCTCATGAGTTTCTCAATAGATGTCTTCACCTTCGACATAATGCACATGATTTCCAATTCTCTGAACTAATAATTAACCTCTAATTCACAATAACTGTAAAATCGAAGAACTTCAAACAATTCTATTATTATAAGAAACAAACCTTTTCGCCTCTTTCGATATACTCCACGGCAAAAAGCTCTTTGGTCTGCTTATCTCGCATCAACCTCACCACACCAAAATTTACCTCTTGACGACCTTGAGATCGAAGATGATGACTTCCCACTGTTATTAAAAAAAAACAGAGTGTGTGAAGATTTTTGAAACAGAAGAAGAAGAGAAAGGTGTGGGGGGTTGAAGAAGAGAGAGGTGTGACGTTGAAGAGGGTTTCTTGAAGAAAACCAGAAGAATGAGAGAGAGAGAGAGAGAGAGGTCGTCTCCTACTCGAGTTCGAGCTCGACTCTTCGTTCTGTACACCTCTAGGTTTCTGAGTTTTATTACTTGGGGTGTAAAGAGTAATAAAAGCCTGTCAATATAAATAAATTTTGGAAATTTAAAAAAAAATGAGGGCAAATTTGGAATAAAAAAGGTGTTCTCTTCCCTTCCCTCCTCGTCACTCCGATTTTGGGGGGAACAAAATTCGGCACTTTTTCCCTTCTCTTCCCTCCGTTTTTCTTCTCTTCCCTCCTTACTTAACAATCCAAACAGGAGAAAGGAAGAGAAAATAGCATATTTTCTCTTCCCTTCCCTCCCGTTCCCTCAATCCAAACACAGCGTTAATGAATCCTAATTCATACTCATGAATGTGATCTTTTTTTATTTTATTTTAATCATATCTTGAGTGTGTTGGGGATCTGTGATTACTTGTTGTGAATGCATAAATGATATCAACATGGGAATTCTTAATTTATCATTCTAGTTGAATATGGAATTTGATGATATAATATGAGAGCACCTGCTGGTAGGAACGATTTAACAGTCCTAACTTAGCTCAGTTTTTTTTTTCTGATGTTTTCCAATTTTACCCTTGATGACTTATTCCCGAAAACCCAACTTCGTGACTATGCTTGTGATATGCATGTAGAGAGAGAACCTTTTTGAAGAGTTGCTGCAGGAGCAGGAAGAAGTTTCTAACCAAAGAAAAACATACTCGAGAAATGTTCCACATTCTTCAACAATGTTCAGGTTAGTGATAGTTTAAACTAGTCTTGGGCTTACAGTCACGACCGTCAGATCTATTGTATTCTTTTATTCGAATCCCGAAAAAAATTATGGCTAATATTGATTTTGGTCTGGGAGATCTCAGTGAATGTGATTTTCCCATCTGCTCCCCATGTACAAGTATGTCCTTGGTAGACTGCCTTTTACAATTTAACTGAAGCTATCTTTGATTTCCTTTGGTTTTAATTCTCACAAGTCACAACCATCTTAGTCCTGCGGTCATTTTCTTTTAGTGCAATTCTCTTAAGAATTTCAAAATCTGATATGTGTGTTTCTTGTTCTAGACATTAGAACAAGTTGAATCTGAAGTGGCATCCCCTAGTTCAACATCAAGCTCAGGCACTGAAACCACCATGGGTTTGCTGAGTATTCCAGGCTTCTCTTCCTCACTCCACTCTACTCCAAATGGTGATTTCAATTCTTCTTACTCATCATTCACGTCCAAATCTCGCAGGTTGTTTCCCACCTTTGAATCATAGGTGCATTTAGGTGCTATAAACAGTGTCTGATGCCAGGTTTTGTATAGTAGTGCGGCAGTTTCTATATTAAGATGATCATGTAAGGTATTTTTTTTCCGAATAAATCGTGCATATTATTACTGACCAATGTAAGCTTACAGATCATGAGCAATGGTGGTATTCACCACAACAGGGAACACAATACAAATTTGATAGTGTTTTGAAATAGTAAATCTTGAGCACATGTAATTGTTGTCTTAGGATAGTCTTTAATGGTTGCTCTTTGAAGATTACCAAACTATATACTCGCATTTACCAGGTCCAAGGTTCGTCCATTACGTTGCAAAGTTCTTATGAAACATCTAATAACAATTGCTAATTGTAAATGAAGAAGTATTCCTGTTCATTAGAGATTTTCTAATACATGTGAATCGATGAATACTTATGGGCGACTTTCTAGCCTATTATGATGGTAAAATGAAGTATAGGACCGACATTTTGGGATGTAAGTGCTTTTATAGAATCACTTCTATAAGATTCCAATATTGCTAAACTGGCTGAATTGCTTTTTCTAATCTAGAGAAGTTTCCAATAAACAGCTTTTCTACACCACGTGGAAAATAATTATTTCAAAATTTCCACAGAATAATTTTTTTTCTTTCTTCGAACTATTCTATTGTATGATTGATTTGTTTTATAAAAAAACGGGCAGCAATGCTATTCCTGAAGCATGCTGCATTAGAATTTAGATGACTATATGATCTTTAAAAAAAAACTAATTTGTATTGTTTTTTTTTTGGCAGATTCATGGAATTCTGAATGCAGTGAGTTGGGGAATTTTGTTTCCAATTGGAGCCATATTTGCTAGGTATCTCAGGACATTCAAGTCAGCAAATCCAGCTTGGTTTTATCTTCTTATCTTTTGTCAGAGTTCTTCCTATGTTATTGGAGTTGCCGGATGGGCTACTGGTCTTCAGCTCGGGGCAAATTCGAAGGGTTTGGTATACAAATCTCATCGGAATATTGGGATCACTCTCTTTTGTTTCACAACATTGCAGGTAATTATAATTGTTCCTAATTTGTTCATTGTTTCTTATTTTAGGCACATTTTCTTAATCAATCATAACGAGTTTATCATTCTTTGTGTTGTGCAGATTTTCGCATTGTTCCTAAGGCCAAAGAAGGAGCACAAGTACAGGATTTACTGGAATTTTTACCACCATATTGTTGGATACTCCATCCTTGTTCTTGGTTTCGTCAACGTGTTTAAAGGTCTAGACATGTTGGATCCAGCTAAAATGTGGAAAACAGCTTATATTGTGGTATTGTCTGTATTGGGTGGGATTGCATTAGTGTTGGAAGTTACGACATGGATTGTTGTTCTAAAGAGGAAATTTGAGGCATCCACCGAACCTTATGATGGGAATGGCAAGCAACAACCACTCACAGTTTGATCAACAACAAGATTGCAGGGCCACATATAGTATCGAGGAGAGTTGGTTCTCTTACAGTTTGTCTATAAAGTTACTTCTTAGGCTTTCTCTTAGGTATCTCCTAGAATCTATTAGTGCTTCTTCAATTGTTTGTGTTTTGTGTTCTAAATTAAATCAGGAGTGTGACATAAATAGTTGTATATATATCATATACTGCTTTATTGTCAGTTATTTGTAGCTTCGATAAAATTTTCGATCTTAATAAAGAGGTTTACATGTATATTAATTTTGGGTTATTTAGTTTAGTTTGGAGTTTGTTTTATGATTTTTCTTTTGTTTTTTCTTTTTCTGATTTTTTTTTTTTTATATATTATTTTGTTCATTGTGATTGGTGAATTAGAGGACCGTGTTATTGTTTGTTAAACCTCCCAATTTGACGGTCATACTCTATGGATTTTTTTTATTTTTTTAAAGTCCATTTTCCAATAATTTGATAGTCCAGGGCCGAAAAAAAAAAAATTCTACAAGAGAATATTTGACGGGCATATTTGACGGGAGGGTCTGTCAAATTTCTCAAAATTTGACGGGCTAAGACCGTCAAATATGAGCCTTTTTCACATAGTGAGGATTGCCCCAGGTTTATATATAGCCCAAGGTTATGATACCCAAGCGATGTGGGACTATTGCTCACACTTCCCCTCGTGTGTAACGTGTATCCTACATCCCTATGCTTACCCCGCTTTAATACCATGTAGCGTCATCGCCCAACCTTTATCTTTTTTTCTTTTTTCTATTTTATTACTACTTTAGCTTTCTTCAATAAAAATAACACATTTCTCTGTACCTTTATAAACCTCTGTAGTCCATTCACTTAAGTCTCATGGTCTCTATTTTATTTTTTTATCTTAAACCTCTCTAATGAGAGTTCTTTTATAAGCCGTATGATCCTACTTTATAGATTTGATCTATTGGGCCATCGGCTTCAATAGACTCAAAAAAAAAAAATGAGCAGGATGGATTTCACATACAAACAATGATCACCAACCAACACAATTAAATTTTTGGCCATTAATGAACATGTTACTTTATGAGATCAAGAACAACTATAATCAAGCTCATTCCATCTTCAAAGGACCATACAGTTACGGGAGGATGTTACAAAATAACAATCATTGTATTAAGGTGCATGAGATACACTGTATCATTGCCCGTGTATCTCATCACAAATGGAAGGTTGTAGTGGGGGATTATATATTTAGAATATATTAATCAGGATATTCTAGAATATTTATTTATGTTTAGAATATATCTATTAAGATATTCTAGAATATTATATTAGGCTAATTTCATTTATAACCTTTCTTTTTGGGGTTACTTTGTTGTATTTATTTAAGGAGACATTAATCTTTGGGAGGGGAAGGAAGAAATGTCCTTAGAGCTATGTTACTGCCTTATAGGTAAGGAAAACATTGTAATACTTAGGACATGTGAGAATGGTGAAATGATTCTCTAAAATCCAGGGATGTTGTCATTGAATTTACAACTAACCCTATTAATAAATCCATTGTATTCTTTTTTTATTTATTTTTTTTCCACATATGTTATTGCATATAAAATGGCCAACACATGAAACAATCTTAGGATCGAAAGCCAAGGATTTTGTTTTGCAAGATATTGAGGACAACCCACTGTCTTTTGTATAGTTAGTAATTCTTAGAAATTAGGGGTGGCAATCTTGACATGATCCACGAACACGACTCGAGAACGACACAAAGTTAGTGGGGTCAAACCTAATTGGGTTTGGGTCATAATAGTGTCAACCTGTTTAGCACGATTATTAAATGGGTTGGATTTGGGTTATGGGCATCAACCCGCCTAACCCTTTTAGACACGTTTAGTTATTTTGTCATTAGCATGTAATTTTAAATATATCAACAATTATTTAAGAATTTTTTAAATTACTTATTTTTTTTTCTAGAATTCCCTTGAACTTTTTCATAATACATTTTTTTTTTATCAAATTCATTTAAATATAAAGAGTGTTTTAAGATATTTTTAAATTAATAAATGGTTAAACTTTAGTTTGGGAGAGAAAAAAATACTTTTCTTAATAAGCTATTTATTTATATTTATATTTTTTTACTCTATTTTTTAATTAAAATATAGAGGTATGTAGTGTTTGATTTCTAATATTGACAAAATGACCATCACTAAGATTTAAGATCTTACCAAGTAAGGCTAGTATGTTTCATGTGATAATGAAATACACTTTGTTTAGCCAATAATAATAATAATAATAATATTTTTTTGATCAATAATTATAATAATAATTTTTGAAAGTGGAACAATTAAATTTGATAGAAAAAAGTGTTGCGAGTGGAAATGTGGATTGGATCAGATGTTAGTGTGCAGTTCCTGAAATCCCTAATTTTTCTATTAGAATGGATGTGTGAATGAAAGTATTGAAGATGGAGTTGTTTAGAGATGATGTGAGTATGATCGGATTGTGCGCACACTACATTGGTTGCTAAAGCTTTGTCAAGAAGAATAAGTGAAAGGTATATCTATCTATTCAAAATTTCGAACAACATTTTTTTAAGTTATGGTTTGTTGATTTTCCTTAGTAGATTAAAACTTTTCACATTGAATTTTATACACAATTGAATCATGGTAAAAAGAAGGAGAAGATCACTTTATTCATCTTTGATAAAGAACCTGTAATCCACAAAGAAAACAAGAGAATTATTCTAAGAAAGCTTAGGTTCTATTGATAGTCTAGGTGTTGCAAAATGTATCTCTCATTATGGTTTAAAATATCGGAATGTAGATATGTATCAGTATTGGCTGAGCTTGATACGAAACATTAACTGTTTCAGGTATTTATTGGAACGTATCGGATTGTATTAATCGATACCGTATCGATATTTTCATTAACTGAAACATTCAATCAATATGATTTTTTAAACCTTGTCTCTCTCCATCATTCAAATTGACTTTCAAACTTGTAATTTGGTGCCACTTCTACTAATCTAAAATAGTAAAAACTTTCTAGAAGAAATTCTATTTCATTTAAACTGTTAGAGAATAAGATGCACTCTATTAAAATGCATGAGATACATTGTATCATTGTTAGTGTATCTCACACAAATGGAAGGTTGTGATGAAGGATATTCTAGAATATATATTGATATGTAGAATATATCAATTAGGATATTCTAGAATATTTATATTAGGTAGTTTTCATATATCTTGGTTGATGTAATGCCTATAAATACCCTATTGGGACTTTTGTAATATTCATCCAAGAATTATCAATAAAGTTCATATTTTCTATATGGTATCAGAGTTCAAGCTCCATTGAGCACATCGATCTTGGTACACCGTTCTTCGGCGATGGCACCACCTCCATCGCTGAACCTTAATCATTTTATTTACCTTATTAGTATTTTTTTTCAATAAAAATACCATCTTTCTTTATGTTCTGGACCCAGATATCTTATTTTCTTCTTTGTTATTATTTTAGTTTTTTTTTTCCAGTAAAAATCACAATTTCTTTTATATCTCTACAAATCTCCCAATTTCACACATTCATGCTACACAATTTTTCCATCTAAAATCTCTCCAACGAGAGTTCTTTCATTTAAATGGCACAATCGCTCTTTTTTATGCTTCTAGGAGAGATCATGACAGATCTGGTCTAATAAACCACCGGCTCCGACATACTCAAAAAGAGCAGGATGCGACAGTGATGGATTTCATAGACAAACGGTGACCACCAGCAAGCATGATTGGCACTTCGACGATCAATGAACATATCCATTATTGAGATCAAGCAATTATTCAACAAAACCAATTGTATATTCCTTTTTCAAAGGACCATGCAACTGCGGGAGGATATTAGAGAATAAGATGCACTCTATTAAAATGCATGAGATACATTGTATCATTGTTAGTGTATCTCACACAAATGGAAGGTTGTGATGAAGGATATTCTAGAATATATATTGATATTTAAAATATATCAATTAGGATATTCTAGAATATTTATATTAGGTAGTTTTCATATATCTTGGTTGATGTAATGCCTATAAATACCCTATTGGGGCTTTTGTAATATTCATCCAAGAATTATCAATAAAATTCATATTTTCTATATAAACTTCCTCTACTAATACTAGAATAGTTACTAACGACCTTCTAAAACAATTCCAGACTCCAAATTATCCAGAAAAAGTTGAAACATAGTTGGCTTAAAAATGCGTTTTAACCCTTGAAACAACCTCTTTTTTTATTGGTAAAGATGTGTTAGTGGTTAGCATAAGAAGTATGGGCTCAAGGGGGTTTGGAGCTAGGATGTGGGAATAACTTTCCACACATCTTACCACTTATCTAAGTGGCACTTCTTATCCCTTTTTTTTTCGTGATCATGAATGTGCCCAATGGTGCCTTTGACATTCTCTACGTTGGATTGCTCGTCATAAACTTTTGAATTGGTGTCGTAATAGTTAGTTTGATTTATGATCACGAAGTTATGCTTGTTTCAATTTATGATTATCAAGAAGTTATTTTCTGTTTTCCTTTTTCCTAAATAGCTTTTTGATGCTCTCTTCGTACAGAAAGATTCAAGGATAACATCTTATTCTTAACCGTTTCAAACTCACCTAACTTGTACTGATCGTAAGGGGATTATTTGAATGGTTGGGCAGTGGAAATCAGTTTCTAAAATGCCAGAATGATGAAGATGCAGTGAAGCAACTGGGATGCTTGATGAAGTAGAAAGAAGGAGAATCCATATTGTTGGTCCTAGATGATGTTTGGTCAAAATCGCTCCTTCAAAAGTTTGTGTTTAGAACTGTACGATACAAGATACTAGTTACATCAAAGACTAAATATAAGACATTTGATTCTACATATTCATTGAAAATGTTGAGTGACTCAAATTCCACGAGTCTCTTTTGGCACTTAGCATTCCCGCAAGATGGAAACTATGAGATGTCAGATGAAGATTGTGTGGAGAAGGTACCTTATTTATTTGTGATGCATGTATGCATACAATTTACGTACATCAAGTAGTATGGAATACGTCCATTTCCACGTAGAACCTTACGTATCAACCCCACAATACTAGCACTCACACACGTGCACATGCACGCATAGATCTACACACCCACCATGTGCCTACCTTGTTTTCTTAAAAAAAAAAAATATATGTTACAGCATCATACTTTGAAGTGGAGAAGCACAAAGAGAATATTGGGGAAAGGCTCTTCAATCTTCAACACACACACACACAAATCTTCTTGAATGTCTTACAACTAGTTTAGATTTCTTAGATGGTGACGTTCAAGAGTGCTTCTTTGATTTGGGTTTGTTTTCTGAAGACCAAAGGATTGCCGTTTCTATTCTTATAGACATTTGAACTTTTTGAACTTGTGTTCCCTTAGTACCGTGGACAGGGGCAGAGCTAGTAAGGAGCTGGTGGGGGCAATTTCCCCCACAGAACTTTGAGACACCCCTATATTTTCAACTAATTACATGCCCCATTTATCCCACTCCCTCACCTCTCTCCCTATTTGCCCCCACACCCTCACCTCCTTTCAATTTTTGCCCCCTCACCCCTCTTTAATTTTTTGTTGAGGACATTGCCTCTTGACCGGGCCTTCTCATATACTAATTGGAAATGACCTAAATATCATTTTCTTCAACTTCTAACCTGACACTTATGAATTTCTCTTCAAAACCATTCATCTTCAAGTTCTTCAACCATACAACTAATCATAGTTTGCCCCCATTACAAGAAAATCCTGGCTCCGCCCCTGACCATGGATATTTTATTTTTTACTTTGGCGGGCTGCACATACCAATCACCATACATGTGTACGTCAGTTAAATATAACCACTTTATGTGGTGGGGCATATAGAGATTCAAAGGTGTGACCCAGGGAGCAAAGCACCCACCGAGGTGCTACTTAATTGAGAGACTCTAAACTTAGACAAAGCACCCACTAAGGTGCCATGTAAAAACATCCTATCCGACGCTTCCACCACAATATTGAAAAGGAGGGGGAAAGAGGATCACCCTATATTATTCCTCTAGAGCTTCTAAAGAAGCCAACATGGCTTCCATTAGCCAAAATAGAGAAAGACGCCGAAGACACATTTACTCATCCAATTAATCCATTTCCCACCGAAACCCATCCTATGTAGAAAATAGCATAGAAAGCTCCAATTGACATGGTTTCACATCCCTTTACTCAAAACGTAAGTCCTTACGACTATTGAAGCCTTCAATAAACACATTCCATCCATTCCTCGTCCAGCATTGAATCCTGATTGCAATGTCTTATATTAATGTTAAATTAATAGTCGGAAGTAGATTTCTAAAATTGCTTAATGTTATTTCAACTTTAGAGCATACTATTTGATTGTGCTGTTAATATTTATGAGATTGTTCAGCTCATACTTCCTTTTCTGCAAAGTAACTCTAAATCCTTATTCATTTGCAGGACATCTTTGGCCTTAACAGTTTATCGAGAAGCAATTGCAGCTAGAATTACACCTACATGGAAGTCTTTTCACCAGTTTTAACATACTTGCAGTTTCCTCGTGATTCTTTTTTGAGAGCTAGCCTTGTATAGAATCTAGGAGTCAGTAGTGATACTTGAAGATGCTCAAACCTATGTTCATTGATCGATGGATTTGGAGAATACAACCCATGCTCTTTTTCTTTATTCGAGGTCAGCGAGTAAGTTATAAAGCAATTAGCTTTTATTTTGTCATTATCTTGAAAATTTGTCAGGCTTATACAATCTCATTTGTAGAACTCAAGACCATTTTCAATGCTGCTCATCCTAACTTGTGTAACTAATTTCATTTTTGTTTTTATAACCGTATAGGTGTACCTCTTAACAATTTTGAAGGGCCTTAAGCATCGGCTTGCCACTGGTAATCTACCTACAGAGTCTTTATATCCTCAGTCCACATTTGTTTGTCTTAGAAATTATGTCATTTGTAGCATTGGAAACTTCTAGATCAACTTGGAACTTCTCGAGCATAGTCACCAAAATCTATGACCTATTGAAAATATTGTGATTAAATCATGGCATTTTTCTTCACAGATTTAATCGCGATTTTTACAAATTTCACTATTAAATCTCGAATTTTGTGATTAAATTGAAAAAAAAATAAAAGATGTCCTTGATGCAGTGGTAAGAGAAGATGACCACCGATGAAGTGTTCGATAATGAAGATGACATTGATTTTAATCAATTGATGAAAATCTCAAGTTATAATTCAATCATGAGAAAAACTGAGATGGTCTTGACCAAATTCCTAAACAATCCGGAACATTCATTGTTTCAGTGTCAATGTTTTTATCTGGTCTCAGCCGAAACCAGAACGTTCGGCTGAATCATTCGGAAATGGAACTGAACATTGAACATATGCCCTTGTAAAGAACTTATTAACGTTAATATTTGTCACTAGTAAAATTTCTATTTTACTTTTCACCAAAACTTTTTACTCAAACTAGTTTTCGGATTAACTATCAAGATACTTTTCTATTGTCAAATCAGTGTTTACTTCTCATGATGATGTTGATTCAGTTCTATGTGCTTACATAATTCACTTATATTTGTATATTATATCAATTCCACGATCAATATCCTCTTTGGCCTTCTTTATGTTCTTTTTAGAAACTTCAACCTACACATTCCTTCTCATTGGTCCTATCATCAGTCTTCATTGCACCTCACAAAACCATTTCAAACGAATTTCCCTTATTTTATCACTTGTTGTGGTTATTCCTAATTTTCATGAATGATTTCGTTTTATAATTGTATCTTTTGTTTTCCTGGTCCACTCATCCATCTGGATGTCTTTCTCTCATTTTGTTGTGCTCACTTCATCAACACGTTTCTTGTTTGCCATACATTCTACTCCAAAAAGCATAACTGGTCGTGTTGAGTTTAGTCCCACATCGGACTACTCATTGCCTTGTCTCTCTCATTATAAGATCCTAGGCCTCTCTAACCATTGTCAATTGGTTTTGAGTTGGACTCCCAAATTTAACATGGTATCAGAGCAGTGCCTCTAATCTTTCTTCTCCATACTCTCAAGGATTACATCCCATATTTCTATTGTCAGTCATTTTCAGGCTTTCTCATCTGTTGTATTTGCGTCATTCAGATCAGCCAGGCATCATCCTTGTTTCACAACCCCTAACAGGGGACAATTATGCGACGTGAGGTCGTGCCATGTAGGGCTTAAAATATGGGTTCGAGTGATCCGAATCCAATTTTTAGAGGATTTGGTTTCTTCAAGTATATCCAAATTAAAATATGGGTTGATGTCCCTTGACTTGAGTCGGATACGGGTTGGCTACAAACCCATCTCTATATCTGCCTATATCTGAATGATGTATTATTTTGTATGTTATATGTTATATTTTTATATAACATTCTACAAATGGAAGCTTGTTAGATTTGTTTTTTTTCTTATGAGTGAGCAGGTCAGTGGTCGATAATTAGTTGACAAGATGAGTTTTGAACTCAAGTCATGCTATCGATAGGTTCATATGGTTTTAACCAAGCTGGCCCTTTTAAAGCTTACTTATATCTCATTTTCAATTTATTTGCTAAAAATTATGATCTCATTGTTCCATGAATGCGTGTTGCAAAAAAAATAAAATTTAAGGATACAACCTAAGCGGGTTGGAGAGTAGAGCTCGGCTCAACTCAAGTGATAAAGTCTGTAACCCAAGCTCAACTCAACCTAAAGTTGAGCTTCTAAACTCGGGTAGAGTTCAGGTTAGCCCGAGTTAAGTAGTTTTGTCAAGGACCTTACTTAATACTTACCAGAGCTTAGTTACCCAAACAGGTACTATATGTGAGTGTATGCTACTCAAGGCCCTCTAAGGAGAAGATAAAAAATCGGGGTATGGTGCGGTCTAATAGATTTTGTGATCTAGTGTTACTTGCATTATCCGTTTAGAAAACCTAAACATTCGAACGAAGAACACAACCTAATTTAGAATTAAAAATGCCGTTGGTAGTAGACGAGCTGCGGTAGGTGCAGCTGTGAGCGAGCTGTTGAAAGCAATCTTAGATGCGAAAGATAAGACCTCCTCCTTCAAATCCTCCATGGATACACTCAAATCTACTCTGGAAACTATAATTCCTAAAATCGAAATGATTTAACTGTTAGATGGAGGATTAAATACTGATATCGATAATTTAATTTCAGAATTGAAGAAAGGGAAGGATTTGGTTTGTAAATGCTTGAAGATTAACGGGTTCAACATCTACCAGAAGTATCGGTATGCCAAGAGATTGGAAAATTTGGATGTTTCTTTGCGTGGGTTTTTTTCTTTGAAGGTAAACGTTGAGATTTGGAGCGATACGAAACGGATTTGGGCCCATTTGCAGCAAACAAGTGTTGTGAATGGAAAGGTGGATCAGAACAATTGTCGGTGTGCAGTTCCTGAAATCCCTAATTTTTCTATTGGAATGGATGTGCGAATTGAAGAATTGAAGATGGAGTTGTTTAGAGACGATGTGAGTATTATCGGATTGTGCGCACTTGGTGGATCTGGGAAGACTACATTGGCTGCTAAGCTTTGTTGAGACGAACAAGTGAAAGGTATATCTATCTATTTGAAATTTCGAACAACATTTTTTTTTTTTTTTTTAAATTATGGTTTGTTGGTTTTCCTTAGTAGATAAAAAATTTTCACATTGAATTTTATGCACAATTGAATCGTGGTGAAAAGAAGGAGAAGAGCACTTTATTCATCTTTGATAAAGAAACTGGAATCCACAAAGAAAACAAAAGAATTATTCTTAGAAAGATGAGGTTCTATTGATAGTCCAGATGTTGCAAAATGTATCTCTCACTATGGTTTAAAGTATCAGAATGTATATGTTGACACGTATCGGCATCAGCCGAGCCAATATGAAACATTGAATGTTTTAGGTATGTATCAATCGATACCATATCAATATTTTCATAAACCAAAACATTCAATCAATACGATATTTTAGACCTTGTCTCTTAAAATCATTTAAATAGACTTCCAAACTTGTAATTTGGCTCCACTTCTACTACTCTTAAATGGTAAAACTTTCTAAAAAAATTCAATTTCGTCTAAACTTCTTCTACTAATGCTAGAATACTTACTAATGCCCTTCTTAAACAAATCCAGACTCCAAATTACCCAGAAATAGTTAAAACAGAGTTGACTTCCAAGTGCATTTTTACCCTTGAAACTGCCCTTTTTTATATAGGTAAAGATAGATTAGTGGTTAGGATAAGAAGTATGGGTTCAAGGGGGTTTGAACCTCGGATGTGGTACTTTTTAGCCTTTTTTTTTTCTTCGTGATAATGAATGTGGTTAATGGCGTTTGGCATTCTCCGCGTTGGAGTGCTCGTCATATACTTTTCGAATTGGTGTTGTAATAGTTATTTTGATTTATGATCGTGAAGTTATGCCCATTTCAATTTATGATTATCACGAAGTTATTTTCTTTTTTTTTTTCTCCTGTTTTACTAAATAGCTTTCTGATGCTCTCTTTGTACAAAAAGATTCAAGGATAACATCATATTCTTAACCATTTCATGCTCGCCTAAAATGCAAGTGATCGTAAAGGGGATATTTGAACGGTTGGGTAGTGGAAATCAGTGTCTAGAATTTCAAAATGACGAGGATGCAGTGAAGCAGCTGGGATGCCTGATGAAGCAGAAAAAAGGAGAACCCATATTGTTGGTCCTGGATGATGTCTGGTTAGAATCATTCCTTCATAAATTTGCGTTCAGAACTGTAGGATATAAGATACTGGTTACATCGAGAACTGAATATAAAACATTTGATTCTACATATTCTATGAAAATGTTGAGTGACTCAGATTCTATGAGTCTCTTTCGTCACTTAGCATTCCCTCAAGATGAAAACGGAAACTTTGAGAGGTCAGATGTAGATGAAGATTGTGTGAATGAGGTACCTTCTTAATCTCTGATACTCACATGTATGCTTACAATCTACGTACATCAAGTCCTCTAACCTTAGGTATCAACCACACAATACTCACACACGTGCACATGCATGCACGGATCCACACATCGTGCCTATCTTATTTTCTGAACAAAATGTTACAGAGTCCGACTATGAAGCGGCCCTGCCACTTCAAAATTTTGGAAGAACCACCCTCGTAACATGACATGTGGTTTTTTGTATTTATTTCACGTCCCTAGTTTTTATCAATATTTGGGATACCTTCTTGAAGATACCAGATGTAATCAAAAGGAGAGGGTTCTACTGAAATTTTGAAGTGGGATGGGCACTTCAAACTTTTGATTTATTCAACTTAATGTTTGAAAGTAATGCCCTTCCATATATCATGTTTCAATGTGTGCATGCACATGCATGCAGGGATCCATACACTCATCACTGAGCAAATGCGCACACATACATACCTTGTTTTCTGAAAAGGTTACATGTTTCAAATAATTCAAAAGGTCGACCCCTGCAAATATGAGCATTGAATTTATTTATTTATCTTTTTGATAAGTATTGAATTTTGATTTATTTAAATTAATATTTAGTGATTCCCTTCCTTTGTATTGTGTTTATACTGTTTTTTTTATATGTTTTCTACAAAAAGAAATTAACAGGTTTTACTTTATTGTTATCAAATTATAGATAGTAAGAGGTTGCAAGGGACTACCCCTGACTCTTAAGGTGATCGCTCTCTCATTGTGTGGAGAACCTGCAAGGAAGTGGAGAAGCACAGAGAGTATATTGAGGAAAGGCTCCTCCATCTTCAACACACAAAAGGAACTTTTGCAATGTCTTGCATCCAGTTTAGATTTCTTAGAATATGATCTTCGAGAATGCTTCTTGGATTTGGGTTTATTTTCTAAGGACCAACGCATCCCCACTGATGTTCTTATAGACATTTGGGTTGGACTCTATGAACTATCTGAAGATGATGCTTTCGTCAACCCCCTTGAACTATCCTCCTGAAATTTCATTAATCTGGACAAAAGCGCTGGGTATGTTACTCTTCTCCATATTTTGCTACAAATGATTTTCATTGTTTGATGATATTACAGACTGACATAACATACATATCTTTACTAGTATAATAAGAGAAGTTGCAGTACAAGTGGTTAGGAACCAAAATTTGAGTGGCCATTAATGTCCCCACTTGTATCTTTAAATTTAATATAATCAGGGTCATTTTGGTAAAACCAAGAAAATTGTAACCTATTCACGTTGCTTAATTTTCAAAAGTACAAAAGTGTCATTTTTTTATTTATTATGTAATCTTCAAAAACCTTTTAATCAATATTTTAAATTACAAATAAGTTCTTTTGCCACCTTCTAGTTCAGTATTAACCAGGAGAATGACTACAATTTTAGCAAAATTTCCTAAGTGATGTGTTATTATAAATGAATAATTTCAATCGATCATATTTCCTTGATTGCTATTAGCACTGTATTCATCAACCGACAGGTTAGAGATGGTGTTATCTACATATATCTTAAAGAAACACGTCTCTCTTTGTTCATCAGAAAAGAAGCAGGGGAGATTGACGGAAACTTTAATGATCTAATTGTTACCCAACACGATGTTCTCCGAGATTTGGCTATTTATAAGAATCAGGAGCATCAATACATAAACCAAAGGAAGAGACTGATGATGGACCAAAGAGAAAATATTCCGAAGACTTGGAGGGATCAAGATCACCAACCTTTTGGTGCCTGCTTAATTTCTACACACAGGTTTGGTCATCGTCGTTCATTTATACCAAAGTGTTTCATTGTTGTTTCATCCCTTAAGCGCAACATGACTTATGGTGTATATTTTGCAGACGAAATGTGTTCTTCTAGATGGGAAAAGATGCAATTTTTTGAAGTAGAGGTCATGTTGTTGAGTTTCTCAACAGTGAACTTCACCTTAGCCATGTTAATCAAGAAAATGAGCAATTTGAAGGTTCTGATGATTTCAAACCATGGAAATAGGGTCCCAGGACTAAGTCAATGGTAATGGTCCTCTCTTGGTTACCTATCCCAACTAAAGAAATTAAGGTTAGAGATGCTTTGGCTTCCCTCCCTTACCCAAATCACAAAGCCATTGAAGAATTTGCAGAAAATATCTCTATTTAAGTGTGACTCTAAGTTTGATTTGTACTTCGACAATATAAACTATATATTTTCAAATCTCATTGAGATCGACATAGACTCTTGCTATTTGTTGATGGCATTGCCTCCAGGAATCTGCAAGATCCAGCATCTGAAGAAGCTCAGTGTCACCAACTGTTTTAAATTATCTTCATTAATCAAACAGATTGGAGATTTGACTGAATTAGAGGTTCTAAGGTTGCGAGGTTGTGTGGGTCTAATTGATTTACCGGACTCAATTCGAAAACTTGGCAAGCTAAGGTTATTGGATGTATCTGGGTGTGCTGGATTGAAGAGCATGCCTGAAGGGATGGGTGAATTATGCAGTTTGAGAAAGATTGACATGAGATGGTGTTATATGATGAGACGATTGCCGAATTCAACCATGAATCTGAGGCATCTAAAGTATGTTTTTTGTGATGAAAAAATGGGCATCCAATGGGAAGCTCTCACGATGTGTCTCCCTGATCTGAATATACAAGTACGTAGAAACCATTCTCCCTGAGCCTAATTATACAAGTGCCTAGCGACGATTTGAATTGGTTACCAATTTGATCTTCAAAGTCACAATCTTAACTCTTGAGGAAATATTGAAGTATCTAATTGTCATTATGTATCTATCCTTGTAAAAAATTATGACTATATTATTGTGTAATGTGATATAATGAACTCTAATAGAATTTATATAAAGAATAATTATATGAAATATTTACCTGAGATAAATCCTACTATGTCTGATTTTATTCATTATATTGAACTAATCTAATTTAATTTTTTTATCTATGTTTTGGTGTATCTCAATGCACCTTATTGTAATGTATTATTACATAATATTTTATGTCATCGCTATCATCATCATCATCTATGTTTTATGGTAATTTTTGAGGTAGCATTGTTGACTCATCTCAACATCGCTTGGGCTCTGGTCAGGATCATAAGCACCACACCCAATGATTGTTAAGGTTAAAATCTCTCATTACAAACAATACAACAGTCAGTATAAAAATTGAAACTGTCTTGACCAAAGCATTTGAGACAATTTAAAACAATGAATGTTTTGTTCGGTGTATTTTTGAAGCAAGAGTTTGTTGGAGTAGGTGGAGTTGGTTACAACTCTTGAAATTAATTCCAGCAGCATTTGGTTCCTATAGGAATTCAATTAAGGAATATACATAACTCCAACTTAGGTGTTTGGGCAACCAACTTGGAAATGGAGTTGATTATTAGTATTAATAGTATTATTATATTTTAAAATCTAAACTTAAATTTAAGTTTCATTGATCCACAAAGACAATGATCCAATGATTTTTAACTTAAAACGATCAGATATAAAATAACTGATTTAAAATTAATTCAAATGGAATTTTAAGGGGAAATTATTAAAAAATAATAATAAATAAAAAAAGAATTTAATTTGTAAAAAAATTAGATTTTTAAAAAATTATAAACACGAACTTTTTCCGACCCTTTAAAGGTCGAAAATGTACAGAGGAGAGGACCGGAAATTTCTCTCCTTCATTTTCTCTGTCCTACTTTCCCTTCTTTTCTCTCCCTTGGTTTCATTCTTCTCTCTCTCTCTCTTTTCGTTTTCTCTCTCTTATTTTCACTTTTTCTCTCTCATATATTGAGATCCTGATCATTATCAAGATTGTGATCGTGATTATGAGATCTTGATCTTAACCAACATGATCATGATCATGATGAAGATTGTGATCATAATCATGATCATAATCGTGATCCGCATCTTAGAATAATCATGATCACGTTGAATAAGATCAAGATATCGTGATCGTGATCTGTATCGTAAGACAATCATGATCACGTTGATTAAGATCACGATCTTGATCATGATCAAAATCAAGATTTCACGATCACAATTATGATCGTGTTGTTATAATCGATCAGCAAATAAATTGAAGAGGGAGATTTTGATCACGATTGTGATCATGTTGATTAAGATCACAATCGTGATCTTGATCTTAATCAACGTGATCATGATTGTCCTACAATGCGATTACGATCACAATCTTCATCACGATTATGATTATGATTACGATCATAATCATGATCACGTTGATTAAGATCAAGATCTCACGATCACGATCTTGATCATGATCAAGATATCAATATATGAGAGAAAAGAGGTGAAAATAAGAGAGAAAAAACGAAGAAAGAGATAGAAAAATGAAATCGAAGGATAGAGAAAAGAAGCTGTAGATACCCCAATTTGCACGAACTCGTTAGGAAAATCTAAATTTTCTCAAATTGGTTCCAACTAAAAACTCAAGCCTATCACGGGCCCGCATTGCCACGTAGCATCATTTTCCTACATACATGCATCATGTCATATAATTTGCATGCTCAACCTTGTCCCTAATCCGAATCCATCACCTATACCATAACCAAGGTCCAAGATAAAGCCCATCTTCTAACCCAAATTCAATTTCATTCTTTTAACCCACATTCAAAGTCTAAAGTCCATAATCTAAGTTCATTCTAAGCTCAACACTAAGCCCACTCCTTCATATCCCCTCAAAAGGTGACCCATGCTGATCTCTCATAAGCTCTCAATACTCAATGCATTATCTAATTGGAGAGTCAACTCCCCCTTGTGAAAATTCAAGAATGCCCTTTCCAAAAAGGTTGGTCAAATCAAAAAGATTATTTGGTCTTTAGTAATAATCCATAAAATTAAGAGAACTTCCAATCATACCCTTAAAAGGTGAGAATCTCCAAGTACATACATGGAGCTCTCTCATTGGTCCATTTCAAAAATATACCTCCACCCTTGCTCTATAAGTTATTTACAAATGAACTAAGGTCTACTTTTCACCTATCACTTCACCTTTACACATGTCACTCTCCTATTCACCCCCCCCAAAAGTAGTTTTGTTCTCTCATTGGTCCATTTAAAAAATATACCTTCACCCTTGCTTTGTAAGTTATTTATAAATGAACCAAGGTTTATTTTTCACCTACCACTCCACCTTTACACATGTTACTCTCCTATTCACCCTCCCAAAAGTACTTTTTGCTCTCTCACCTCTATTTACTAAAAAATCAAAGATCAAATAATGATTTTAGGGTTTCTTCACAAATGTCATCTTTACCCTTATACAAATGAAAATTTTAAAAAGAAATAACCTAAACCTCATGTTCATTCTCTTTATTTTTAGGATTGGACCATTTTATTCACAAATTTTTTTTAAAAACTCTATAAATACCCTCATTTTCTATAAACAATTCATACTTTCAAGCCACCATCTCTCAACCTAAAACTCTACCAAAATCTTTACTCATATCTCATTTCTCAACCTTTAACTCTCTCAACCCTCAACTACATCCTTCAACTCTCAAGTTCATTTCTCAAGCTCAAGTTCACTCAAGACTTTCAAGGGGACAAGGTGGGTATAATAGTTGTTATTTATTTTTTAAGTTGCATCTTCTTCTCCTATCATTCTCTTTTCTTTTCTTTTTACTAGTCTTTAAGATGTAATTGAGAACCCTTCTTCATCCCGAGTGGATTGAACTTCAACATTGGGCATGGAATGCTTAAGGCGATTTGATCGTAAGGATGGAGGTTGAAGTCCTTCTTTATCCACTTTTATCTCATGCATCATAATATACATCATGCACACACACCACATATGCTTGGCTATGATGAATAATTGTGTAACTCTCTTGATGGGGTTAAAACACTAAGTTTCTAGTTAAACATGCATTAAGGTTATGGATCTAAGGGAGCTTCATTCATGAAACTTCTTTAAAATCCTAAACCAACATTCCAACTCATATAAAAATATGACGAATTTATGGGATATCCTCTTCTATAGGATATTCCTTATGTCCACACTAACATTAAATCCTCTTTCATAGAGGTACATACACATCATGTGCACACACTCACTTCATGCATCTCATTCATTTTTTTTGGTATGATATTTTTTTCAAAAATGGCCAAATCTAAAAGGTAACCACTTTAGGTGGAGAGAATGTGATGCCAAACGCCTTCCCTATTCTCTAACCGAATCAATTTTACTAAATTTTAGGTAGACCATACATTTTCCAAGAATGAGAGTCACTATAATGTTGAGAAAAAATGATTTTTCAAAAAAATTGATTTGGGTGTCCATTCACACCTATTTCAAAAAAAAAATTGTGACGACTTTAAACAACGTAGCATTGAGGTTTAAAGATGAGCATTCTCATATCTACAGAGGTGAAAGTAGGAGAGAGAAAATGAAAAAAAGATAGAGAAAATAGGAGAGAAAACTTTTTAGCCCTTAAAGGGCAAAAAAAAATTTTGTGTTTATAATTTTTTAAAATTTTAATTTTTTTACAATTTTTTTTGTGTGTGAATTTTTTTAATAATTTCCCCGAATTTTAAACTAAACTAAAAATAATAAAAAGAATAATAAATAAAATGACAATGTAAAGATTAGATCAATTATATCTAACACAAGCAAATAATCTCATCAGTTTAGCAATGTTTATTTTTATCTTCATCTAATTAACAAAGCTAATGTTGTCGTATTAGGAAATAATTCTATTAGGCGCAATTAGAATCTCAGAAAATTGTGATTTAAGTTAATAAGATGAAATCAAAAGATTAACATGATATTATAATTAGCATGATTTAGCTTGAACTTATCTAAGTATAAATCATCAAACCATGAGTAATCAAATCAGATCTGATGATCCTTATTCAATAAATCATTATCACATGTAAACATTGAAACACAAATATAAATTAATAAACTGATTAAAATAATCTTGCACATGGCTTCATTGACCTTTCTAATAGAGGTCTAACCACAGATCATCACAATAATCATAAAATCAAAAATAAAAGAAAATAAGTGATTAAAGATGACAAAATAGAGAAATAATCTTATTTTATTGATCTTGATCTAAAACTGATAGTATCTCTTTCTAATTACAAAACTTGAACATAAAATAAACTAAAAACCTAAAAACTAAAAAATAAAAGAAATGTGGTAGAAGAAGATAGGAGAGGATGACTTCATAAGATAAGGAATGATATTTGGCTCTGGTCTCTAATTTATAGAAACTAAATAAAGGTTTCATAGATTCGAAGAACTTCCGTGTTTTACAAAGAGTTTATATCTTACTCTATTACGTCACAAATCATGTCGTCATAAATTTGCATAAATCTCGAGGCAATGTCTGTTAACATCATCACACCACCCAAAGAGATCTCGACACCGCGATTATTGTAAGCCCAATGGATCTAGATTTTGATCCGTAGTCTTGTCTTGGGTCATGGATTGCAATGTACTTCTTCTATCGTTTTGATTAATCCTTTTGGATCTCGTGACTTTGACATATATAAATAAATAATCAAAATTAGGCAAAAAAAATTATAATTTATTTGAAAATAATAATAAATATGGACTATCATTGAATTATGTCTATTTAGGGGATTTAATATATAATTAAACATTAAAGTCTGTAAATAGGCCCTAGAAATGACTTCATAGGCCATGATCATTGGAGTTGGAGTCGGTTACAACTCTTGAAATTAATTCCAACATTTGATTCCTTATAGGAATTCAATTAAGGAATTGTACATATCTCCAACTTTGGTGTTTGGACAACCAACTTGGAAATGGAGTAAATTATTATTATTGTTGTTTTTCAAAAAAATTCTAAATTTAAACTCGGAACTTTAAAGTTACATTATAATATGTTTATTAATTAAGTTGTGGGTTTAACCACATAATCATACTTAAAAAATACTCTCAAAAAAGAATAG